>NW_023660177.1:2500-19783 GCF_015228065.2 Penaeus monodon | reverse complement strand
ATATTTTTTTTCAAATTTTTTTAAAAAAAAAAATTTTTTTTTTTAAAAAAAAATTATTATTATTTAAAAATTAAAATTATTAAAATTTAAAATAGAATATAAAAAATTTGATAAATTATGATTATAATATATATATCATATTTGTCATTTATTATATAAATTATATATATCCTTATATTAATATATATTAAATATTATTATTATTACTCAAATTATTTTTCCAAAAAATATATTCTAACTTATAAGAAAATAATAAATAATTAGATAATTTATAATAATAATTGTATAATAGTTATTAATATAATTGTTTTTGATATTAATTTATTACTTTATCATTATTAATTATTAAATTATTATTATTAATTATATTATATTATTAATTATTATTATATATTATGATTATATACTTATTAGTATTATTTTGAAAATATATTACTGTATATATATAGTAATATTATAGTATATTAATAATGAATAATTGTAATAATATTGTTATAATATTATTATGTTAATTAATTATCATTAATTTTTAATGGTATATAATGTAAAATAATGATTATAACAGAAAATTTACGTATAACGATAATAATGAAATAATGATATAATAATGATTATAATAACGTTATTGTGTCATTATTATTATTATTAAATAAATGTAAAAATCCAATAGTGTAAAAAAGCGGCATAACTGCAATAATATGCAATATAGATAAACTTCAATGACGTTTTCATTCAATATGATGATATGTGATTATTATGATAATGATGATAATGATAATGATAACAGAATATGATATAATCATGATAATAATGATGATAAATAAAGAATAGTGATATATAGAATAACAATAGGTATTAATAAATATTATCCTAAAAGTCAAAAATGGATCAAATTCTAGCGAAATATAGTTTTTAATTAGACTCCAAATGACTTTTTTTATTCATTTGATGATTCTGCATTATTAGGGTTAATATTATTAATATTCCCAAAAAAATATATTATAACGCAATAATGATCATAAAGTGAGAATAAAGAAAATTTTATAAAATTTGATGATTATTAATATTATTACTTTTTTTTTTTTTTTTTTTTTTTTTTTTTTTTTTTTTTTTTTTTTTTTTTTTTTTTTTTTTTTTTTTTTTTTTTTTTTTTTTTTTTTTTTTTTTTTTTTTTTTTTTTTTTTTTTTTTTTTTTTTTTATTTTTTTTGAATAATGAAAATTTGTTTAAAATGTTTGGTTTTGAAAATTTTGAATTGTTTTAAAAAATTTGATGATAATGATGATGTAATATATTACCTGATGATAATAATTTTTGAAAATAAGGGTTTTTGGATAAAAACGGGAAATTTGTGTCCATATATAAAAAAAAAAAGGAAAAAGAAAAAAAACCCCCAAAAGTCGAAAAAGGGGGGGCCCCCAAATCTAGCGAAATTAGCCTTTTAGAGTAGACCCCAAAAAATGTTTTTTTTTTCCATTCATTTGTTTGATTCTGGAAATTATTGGGTAAAATAATGAAAAATTACCGGGAATTCAAATTAATCATGACAAAAATGATGATAAATTTAAAAAAAAAGAAAATTTTTGGTAAAATTTGATGATTTTTTAATATTTTACTATTACATTATTATTATCATTATTATCATTATTATTATTATTTTATTATTTTTAATTATTATTATTATTATTATTATTTTTTAATTATTATTTTTTATTATTTTTATTATTATTATTTTAAATTTTATTATTATTATTGAAAAAAATTTTTTTCATAACTTTAATAATAACAATAATTAAAAATTAGTAAAATTAAAAAATAAAAATTGTTAAAATATTGTTTTAATATTATTATTGTTTTTTATCATTATTATTTTTTTTTACTGGTAGTATAATTGTAAAAAAAATTATTATAACATTAAAAATTTTACAGTAATAACGTATTAATTAAAATAATGAATAAAAAATGTTAAGAAACGTTATTATTGTTTATTATTGTTTTTACTATTATTATTGTAGTTTGTTTTTAGTATAGAGGGAAAATTATAGATTAAAACTCCCAATAATTGCAAAAATAATGTAAAAATTGCAAAAATATGATAAAATTTTGCAAAAATTTATAATGATGATAATGTGAAAATGATGATTGATGATGTTTCCCGATAAAAATGATGAATCAGGGAAATTTAATGATGATAAACAAAATTGGGGCCCCATATATAATAAAAAAAAGGTAAAAAAAAAAAAACCCCAAAGTCAAAAAAGGGGGAAAATTTTAGCAAATATACCTTTTTTAAGAACCCTCCAAAATGACTTTTTTTCCATTCTTTTGTGATTCTGGAAATTAAATTAGGGTAATTTTATAAAAATTCCCAAAGAATTCATAATCTTTGACAATTTTATGATAAATTGAGAAAAAAAGAGAATTTGGATAACTTTGATGTTTTTAAAATATTTTACTATTATCTTATTATTATCATTATTATCATTTTTTATTTTATTATTATTTTTTTTTTTAGATTATTATTATTATTTTTATTATTATTATTTTATTATTTTATTATTATTACTTTATTTTTTTATTATTATTCCCAAAAAATATTTTTTAAAAACCCAAAAAAATAAAAATAAAAATAAAAATTATTTAAATTAAAAAATAATAATTGTTATAATATTGTTTTAATTTATTTTTTTATTTTTATCATTTTTAATTTTTTTACGGGTGTATAATTGTAAAAAAAATTTAAATTATAACATAAAAAATTACAGTAATAACGTTTAATTGAAAAAATTTGTAAAATCATGTTTTATAGAAACGTTTTTATTGTTATTATTATTGTTATTATTTTATTTTTGGGTATTTTGTTTATTAGTATAAAATGAAAAATTTAAAGTTAAAACCCGGGGGCAAAAATTTTCCCAATAAAAATAAATAATAATTCCCAATAATGATGATAATAATTGCAATAATGAGGGATAATGAGGGGGAAATGAAAATGAGGATAATGATGAAAATGATGTGATAACGTTTAATAATATAACCATGAAAATAATGATGATAAAAACAGAAATTGTTTTCCATTATAAAAAAAAAAAGGTAAAAAAAAAAACCCCAAAAAAAGCCCAAAAAGCGGCAAAATCTAGCGAAATATAGCCCTTTTGGGAAGAAAACCCCAAAATGCGTTTTTTTCCCTTCCTTTTTGGGAATGATTCTGGAAATTTTATTAGGGTAAAAATGATATAATTACCAGAATTCTTTTAATAAAGGACAAAAATATGATAAAGTGAGATAAAAGAGAATTTGGTTTAACTTTTATGATTTTTAATATTTTTCTATTTCATTATTATTATCTTTATTATCATTTTATTATTATTATTATTATTATTTTAAATTTTTTTATTATTTATTTTTGATTATTCTTTTATTATTATTTTTACTTTAATTTTTTATTTTAAATTCCCAAAAAAATTTTTATAACTGAAATAATAAACAATAAATAATAATTGTATTTTCTAAAAATAATACTTGTTATATTATTGTTTTTAAATTTTTTATTATTTTTTATTTTTTCATTATTTTAAATTTTTACTGGTAGTAAAATTTTGTAAAAATTTTATTATAACAGTAATAATTACAGTAAAAAGGGATTTTTGAAAAATGATAAAAATAATTTTTTAAAAAAACGTTATTATTGTTTTTTTAAATTGTTATTACTATTATTTTGTAGTTTTATTTATAGATTTTAAAATTAAATAGATTAAAACCCGCAAAAATTGCAAAAAAAAAATGATAATTTTTTGCAATTGAGGGATAAAAAATTCCCTTAAGAGGTATGCTGATGATAATATGATAATAAATTTAATTTGATGAAAAAGGAAAATATGATGATAATCTGAAAATAAGGATGATAAAAACCAAATTGTGTCCTATATAAAAAAAAAAAGGTAAAAGAAAAAAAACCCCAAAGTCGAAAAAGCGGAAAAATCTGCGAAATATAGCCTTTTGAGAGAAAGACCCCCAAAATGACTTTTTTTTTCCTTCTTTTGATGTTTTTGGCAATTATTAGGGTAAAATGATAAAAAATTTACCAGAATTCTTTTAAATCATGAAAATAATGATGAAAAAATTGAGAAAAAAGGGAAATTTGGAAAACATTTGTTATTTTATATTATTACTTTTTCCTTAAATTATTATCATTATTATCTTTTAATTATTATTATTATTATTATTATTATTATTATTTTTATTATTATTATTTTTAAATTATTATTTTTTTTTAAATTTTTATTATTACTTTAATTATTATTATTATTCCCCCAAAAAAAATATATTATAACTGTAAAATAACAATATAATAAAATTTAGTAAAATTATAATATAATAATTGTTATAATATTGTTATTAATATTTTATTGTTTTTATTACCCTTATTATTTTTTTTTACGGGTAGTAAAATTTTGTAAAAAAAATTATTATAACAGTAAAAAATTTACGGGTAAAAAAGATTTTAAATTAAAATAATATAAAAATAATGATTATAGAAACGTTTTTATTGTTTTTTTATTATTGTTATTCTATTTTTTTGTATTTGGGTTAAATTAGTATGATGAAAAATTTTATAGATTAAAACCTCCCAATAATTGCAATAATAATATAAAAATTGCAAAAATGATGATAATAATTAAATAATGATGATAATGTAAATGATAATGTTGATAATGATGATAATGTGAGGAAAACAATAAAAATGTTATTTTCATGATAAAAATGATGATAAAACGGGAATTGTGTCCATATATAAAAAAAAAAGGTAAAAGAAAAAAAATCCCAAAAGTCAAAAAAGGGGAAAAATCTTCGAAATATAGCCTTTTTGGAGTAAAAACCTCCAAATGCCCGTTTTTTTCCATTCATTTATGATTCGGGCAATTATTGGGGTAAAAATTTAAATAAAAAAATTACCAAATTTTTAAATTAACATGACAAAAAATGAGATAAAGGAGAATAAGGGAATTTGGATAAATTTGAGATTTTTAATTTTTACTATTATCATTATTATTATCATTAAAACCCTTTTATTTTATTTTTATTATTAATTTTTTTTATTATTATTTTATTTTATTATTTTATTATTATTTTATTATTTTATTATTATTTTTATTTTTATTTTTAAATTTCCAAAAAATTTATACTGTAAATAAAAATAATAATAATAATTAGTAAAATTAAAAAATAATAATTTTTTATAATATTGTTTTTAATATTTTTTTGGTTATTATTTCATTTTTTTAAATTTTTACGGGAAAGTATAATTGTAAAAAAAATTATTATAACAGAAATATTACAGTAATAACGTATTAATTGAAATTATAAATCATGATTATAAAAAACGTTTTATTTTTATTATTATTGTTATTACTATTATTATTGTAGTTGTTTTTAGAAAATAGTGTAAAATTTATAGATTGTAACTGCAATAATTGCAATATATAATGATAATAATTGCAATAAGTGATGATAATAATTGCAATAATGATGATAATGATGATGATAATGATGATAATGATGATGAATAACAATAATATGATGATAATCAATGATAATAATGATGATAATAAACAGGATTGTGTCACTATATAATAAAAAAGGAAGGTAAAGAAAAAAATCCCAAAAGTCGAAAAAGCGCAAAATCAGCGAATATAGCCTTTTAAGTAGACTCCAAAATGACTGTTTTTTCCATTCATTTGATGATTCTGGCAATTATTAGGGTTAATAATGATAAAATTCGCAGAATTCTATTAATCATGACAATAATGATGAAAAAGTGAGAATAAAGAGAATTTGATAACATTTGATGATTATTAATATTTTACTATTATCATTATCTATTTATCATTATAATCATTATTATTAGTATCTATTATATTATTATTATTTTATTATTATTATTATTACTATTAGCTTTAATTATTATTAATTATTGCCGACAAAATATATTATACTGTAATAATAACAATAATAATAATAAGAAGTATCAATTATAATATAATAATTGTTTATAATATTGTTATTATTTTATTAGTGTTACTTATTATCATTATTATTATTTTAAAAACAAGTAGTAATAATTGTAAAAATAATTATTAATAAACAGTAAATAATTACAGTAATAACAATATTAATTGAAATAATGATATAAATAATGATTATGAAACGTTATATTGTTATTATTAGTGTTAGTTACTATTATTATTGTAGTTGTTATTAGTATAGATGAAAATTATAGATTTATAACTGCAATAATTGCAATAATAATGATATACTTGAATAATGATGATAATAATTGGCAATAATGATGATAATGATGATGATAATGATGATATGATGAGGAAACGATAATAATGATGATAATCATGATAATAATGATGATAATACAGGGAATTGTGTCCATATATAATAAAAAAAAAGGTAAAGAAAAAAAAGTCCAAAGTCGAAAAGAGCTGCAAAATCTAGTGAAATTAGCCTTTGTTGAGAGTAGACTCCAAAAGACGTTTTTTCCATTCATCTTGATGATTTCTGGCAATATTAGGGTTAATTAATGATAATATTACCAGAATTCCTATTATCAGACAAGAATGATGATACAAGTGAGAATAAAGGAAATTTGGATAACATTTGATGATTATTAATTTTATTACTTATTATCATTATTATTAATCATTATATCAATTATTTTATTATTATTATTATTATTATTATTATTATTATTATTATTATTGATTATTACTTAATTATTATTATTATTCCCAAAAAATATATTATAACTGTACTAATAACCAATAATAATAAAATAATTATAATTATAATAATAATAATTGTTATAATATTGTTATTAAATATTATTATTGTTATTATTATCATTATTTTATTTTTACATGGTAGTATAATTGTAAAAATAATATTATAACAAGTAATAATTACAGTGTAATAAACGAGATTAGATTGAAATTAATGATATAAATAGATGATTACGAAACGTTATTATTGTTATATTATTGTTTATTACTATTATTGTTTAGTTGTTATTAGTCAATGTAAAATATTATAGATTATAACTCAATATTGCAGATAATAAGGATAATATTGCATAATGATGATAAGACTTGCATAATGATGATACTGATATGATAATGAATGATAATTATGATGATAACCGATAAATCCTGAATGATATCATAAGAATAATGATTATAATAACAGGATTGTGTCCAATATATAATAAAAAAAAGGTAAAAGAAAAAAAAAAATCCCAAAAGTCGAAAAAGCGGCAAAACCCTAGCGAAATATAGCCTTTTGAGAGTAGACTCCAAATGACGTTTTTTCCATTCATTTGATGATTCCTGGCAATTTATTAGGGTTTAATGAATAATATACCAGAATTCTATTAATCATGACAATTGATGATAAAAGTGAGAATAAAGAGATTTGGATAACATTTAATGATTATTAATAATTATTACTATTATCCATTTTATTAACCTTATTATCATTATTATTATTATTATTATATTTATTATATTATTATTATTATTTATTATTATTATTATTACTTTAATTATTATTATTATTGCCAAAATATATTATAAACTGTAATAATAGCAGTAATATAATAATAAGTATAATTATACATAATAATAATTGTTATATATTGTTATTATATTATTATTGTTTATTATTACATTATTATTATTTTTACTGTAGTATAATTATTATAAAGAATTATTTATAACAGTATAATTACAGTAATAACGATATCTTAATTGAAATAATGATATAAATAAATGATTATAGAACACCGTTATTATTATTATTATTATTTTATTACTATTTATTATTGTAGTTTTATTATAAGATGTAAAATTATAGATTATAAACTGCAATAATTTGCAATATAATGCATAATAATTGCCATAATATGATCATAATTGCAATAATGATGATAATGATGATGAAAGATGATAAAATGATGATAATGATGAATGAGGAACGATATAATGATGATAATCATGATGAATAATGATGATAATAACAGGAATTGTGTCCCATATATAATAGAAAAAAAAGGTAAAGAAAAAAATCCCAAAAGTCGAAAAAGCGGCAAAATCAGCGAATAAGCCTTTTGAGAGTAGTACTCCACAAATGACGTTTTTTTGCCATTCATTTGATGATTCTGGCAATTATTAAGGGTTAATAAATGATAATAATTACCAGAATTCCTATTAATACATGACAATAATGATGATAAAGTGAGAGTAAAATGAGAATTTGGATAACATTTTGATAATTGTTTTAATATTATTACTATTATCATTATTATTATCATTATTATCATTATTATTATTATTATTATTATTATTATTAGTATTATTATATTATATTATTATTTATTTTATTACTTTAATCTTAATTATTTATTGCCAAAAATACATTATAACTGTTATAATACAATAATAATAATAATAAGTATAATTAAATAATACTCAATTATTATAATATTGTTATTATATTATTATGGCTATTATATCATTATTTAAGTATTTTTTAACTGGTATATAATTGGTAAAACAATTTATTATAACAGTAAGAATTACAGTAATAACGAATTAATTGAAATAATGATATAAATAATGATTATAGAAACGTTATTTTGTATATTATTGTTTATTAACTATTATTTATTGTAGTTGTTATTAGTAATAATGTTAAATTATAGATTATAACTGCAATATTGCAGATAATATGATAATAATGCAATAATGATGATAATAATTGCAATAATGATGATATGATGATGTAATGATGATAATGATGATGATAACGATATAATGACTGATAATCATGATAATTAATGATGATAATAACAGAATTGTGTCCATATATAATAAAAAAAGGTAAAATAAAAAAAATCCTCAAAGTCGAAAAAGCGTAAAAATCTAGCGAAATATAGCATTTTGAGAGTAGACTCCAAAATGACTTTTTTCCATTCATTCATGATTCTGCAATTATTAGGGTAATAATGATAATATATTAACCAAAATTCTATTATCAGACAATAATGATGATAAAGTGAGAATAAAGAGCAATTTGGATAATATTTGATGATTATTAAGGATTAAATTACTATTATCATTATATTATCATTTATTATTATTATTATTATTATTATTAATTAGTAATATTATTATTATTATTATTATTATTTTATTATTATATTATTTTATATTTTATTATATTATTATTATTACTTAATTATTATTATTAATTGCCAAAAATATATTGATAACGGGTATATATACAGTAATGTAATAATAAGTATATTATATATAATAATTGTTATAATATTGTTATTAATATTATTATTGGTTATTAATTATCATTATTATATTTTTACTGGTAGTATAATTGTAAAATAATTATTATAGAACAGTAATATTACAGTTTAAAACGATATTAATTGAAATAATGAATATAATAATAATTATAGAAACCGTTATTATTGTTATTATTAATTTGTTATTACTATTGATTAATTGTAGTTTGTTATTTAGTGATAGATGTACAATTATAGATTATAACTGCCCAATAATTGCAATAATAGATGAATATAATTGCAATAAGATGATAATATTGCATAATGATGATAATGATGATGATAATGATGATAATGAGATAATGATGATGTACGATAATAATGAGGATAATCATGATAATAATGATGATAATAACAGGATTGTGTCCCTATATAATAAAAAAAAAAGGTAAAAGAAAAAAAAATCCCAAAAGCGAAAAAGCGGCAAATCTAGCGAAATATAGCCTTTTGAGAGTATACTCCAAAAATGACGTTTTTCCATTCATTTGATGATTCTGGCAATTATTAGTGTAATCATGATAATATTACCAGTTTCTATTAATCTGAACATAATGATGATAAAATTGAGAATAAGAGATTTGGATAACATTTGATGATTATTAATAGTATTACTATTATCATTATATTATCATTATTATTTTATTATTATTATTATTATTATTATTTTTATTATTATTTATTATTATTATTATTATTATTATTACTTTAATTATTATTATTATTGCCCAAAAATATATATAACTGTATTATTATTACAATATAATAATAATAAGTTAAATTATAATAATAAATAAATTGTTATAATATTGTTATTAAATATTATTCTTGTTATTATATAATCATTTATATTATTTTACTGGGTAGTATAATTTAAAATAATTATTATAACAGTAATAATTACAGTAATAACGATATTAATTGAAATAATGATATAAATACTGATTATAGAACGTTATTATTGTTATTATTAATTGTTATTAAACTATTGATTATTGTAGTTGTTATAGTATAGATGTAAAATTATAGATTATAACTGCAAATAATTGCAATAATAAATGAAATATTGCAATAATGAATGATAATAATTGCCATAATGATGAATAATGATGAGATAATGATGATAATGAGGATAATGATGATGATCCATAATAAATGATGATAGATCAATGATAATAATGATGATAATAACAGGAATTGTGTCCATATATAATAAAAAAAAAGGTAAAAGAAAAAAAATCCACAAAAGTCCGAAAAAAGCGGCAAATCTAGCGAATATGCCTTTGAGAGTATACTCCAAATGACCTTTTTTCCATTCTTTGATGATTCTTGCAATTATTATGGGGGGGGGGGGGGGTAATAATGATACATATTACCAGAATTCCTATTAATCTGAGACAATAATGATGATAAAAGTGAGATAAAGAGAATTGTGGGATAACATTTGATGATTATTTAATTTATTACTATTATCATTTATTATTATCATTATTATCTTATTATTATTATTATTATTATTATTTATTATTACTTTGATTATTATTATTTATTGCCAAAAAATATATTATAACTGTAATAATAACATAATAATAATAATATAAGTATAATTTAATATAATATGTTATAATATTGTTATTAATATTATTATTGTTATTATTATCATTATATTTATTTTTACTGGTAGTATAATTGTAAAATATAATTATTTATAACAGTAATAATTACAGTAATACCGATATTAATTGAAATAATGATATAAATTAATGATTATCGAAACTTTATTATTGTTATTATTATTGTTATTAATATTATTATTGTAGTTGTTATTAGTAAGATGTAAAATTATAGAATTATTACTGCATAATTGCCAATAATATAATGATAATAATTGCAATAATGATGATAGTGATGATGATAGATGATAAGATGATGATAACAATAATAATGATGATAATCATGATATAATGATTGATAATAACAGGAAATTGTGTCATATATTATAAAAAAATGGAAAAGAAAAAAAATCCCAAAAGTCGAAAAAGCGGCAAAATCTAGTGAAATATAGCCTTTGAGAGGTAGAAAGAAGAAAGAGAAAAAACCTCCCCCCCCAAATGAACGTTTTTTCCATTCATGTTGATGATTCTGCCAATTATTAGGGTAAATAATGATAATATTCCCAGAATTCTATTAATCCCATGACATAATGATGATAAAAGTGAGAATAAAGAGAATTTGATACCATTTGTGAATTATTAGTATTATTACTATTATCAATTATTATTATCATTATTATCATTATTATTATTATTATTATTATTATTATTATTATTATTATTAATTATTATTATTATTATTATTATTACTTTAATTATTATTATTTATTGCCAAAAAATATATTATAACTGTAATAATCACAGAATAATAATAATAAGTATAATTATAATAATAATAATTGTTTATAGATATTGTTTATTAAATATTATTATGTTATTATTATCATTATTATTATTTTTACTGGTAGTAATAATTGAAAATATATTATTATAACATAATAATTACAATAATACTATATTAATTGAAATAATGATATAAATAATGCTTATAGAAACGTTATTATTGTTGATTATTATTGTTTTTATTACTATTATTATTGTAGTTTGTTAGTATTAGTTAGATGTAAAATTATAGATTATAACTGCACTAATTGCAATAAAAATATAATTGCATATGAGATAATAATTGCATAAATGATGATAATGATGATATAATGATGATAATGATGATAATGAATGATAATACGTAATAATGATGATAATCATGATAATAAGGGATGATAATAACAGGAATTGTGTCCATATTATAATAAAAAAAAAAGGTAAAATAAAAGACATCCCAAAAAGTCGAAAAAGCGGCAAAATGCTAGCGAATATAGCCTTTTGAAGTAGACTCCAAATGACGTTTTTTTCCATTCATTTGATGATTCTGGCATTAATTATGGTAAATAATGATAATTTAACCAGAATTCTTTAATCATGACAATAATGAGATAAAAGTGAGAATAAAGAGATTTTGGATAACATTTGATGTTATTAATATATTACTATTATCATTATTATTATCATTATTATCATTATTATTATTATTATTATTATTATTATTATTATTTTATTAATTATTACTTAATTATTATTATTTATTGCCAAAAAATATATTATAACTGTAATAAGTAACAATATATATAATAATACAGTATAATTTATAATATAAATTTGTTATAATATTGTTATTAATTTTATTATTGTATTATTATCATTATTATATTTTTACTGGTAGTATAATTGTAAAAATTAATATTTATAACAGTAATAATTTACAGTAATAAACGATATTAAATTGAAATAATGATATAAATAATGATTATAGAACGTTATTATTGGTATTATTATTGTATTACTATTATTATTGTAGTTGTTATTAGTATCGAGTAATTATAGATTATCAACTGCAATAATTGCAATAATAATGATAAATAATTGCAATAATGATGATTAATGATGATGATAATGATGATAATGATTGATGATAACGATAATAATGATGATAATTCATGATAATAATGATGATAATAACAGGAATTGTGGTCCATAATCATAAAAAAGGTAAAAGAAAAAAAATCCCAAAAGTCCGAAAAAGCGGCACCATATAGCGAAAATATAGCCGATTTTGAGAGTAGACTTCCAAAATGAACGTGTTTTTCCATTCATTTGATGATTCTGGCAATTATTAGGGTAATAATTGATAATAATTCACCAGAAATTCTATAATCATGCCAGTAATGATGATAAAAGTGAGAATAAAGAGAATTTGGATTAACATTTGATGATTCTTAATATTATTACTATTATCATTATTTCATTATCATTATTGTTATTATTAGTGTTCTTATTACCATTATCATAACTGTTATTATTATTATTATTACTTTAATTTATATTATTATTGCCAAAAAATATATTATAACGTGTAATAATAACAGTAAATAATATAATAGTGATAATTATAATAATAATAATTGTTAGAAATATTGTTATTATATTATTTATTGTTATTATTATCATTATTATTTTTTTTACTGGTAGTATAATTGGTAAAAATAATTATTAAACGTAATAATTACAGTAATAACGATATTAATTGGAAATAATGATATAAATAATGTTATAGAAACGTTAATTATTGTTATTATTATTTGGGTTATTACTATTATATTGTAGTTTGTTAATTAGTATAGATGTAAAATTATAGATTTATAACTGCAATAATTGCAATATAATGATAATAATTGGCTAATAATGTGATAATACTTGCAATAATGATGATAAGGATGATGATAATGATGATAATGATGATGATAACATAATAATGATGATAATCCTGAAATAATGATGATAATAACAGGAATGTGTCACATATATAATAAAAAAAAAGGTAAAAAGAAAACAAAAAATCCCAAAAGTCGAAAAAGCGGCACAATCTACGAAATAGAGCCTTTTGAGAGGTAGACTCAAAATGCGTTTTTTATTCCATTCATTTGATGATTCTGGCAATTATTAGGGTATAATATAATAATTACCAGCATTCTGATTAATTCATGACAATAATGATGATTAAAAAACAAAAGTGAGAATAAAGAGATTTGGAATAACATTGATGTTATTAATAATATTCTATTATCATTATTAATTATCATATATTAATCATTATTATTTTATTATTATTATTATTTTCTTATTATTATTAACGATTACTTTAATTATTATTATTATTGCCAAAAAATATATATAAATGTAATAATAAAATTAATAAAATAATAAGTATAATTATAATAATAATAATTGTTATAATATTGTTTTAATTTTATTATGTTATTTATTATCATTATTATTATTTTTTACTGGTTAGTATAATTTTAAACTAATTAGTATAACAGTAATTAAATTACAGTAATAACAATATTAATTGAAATAATGATATAAATAATGATTATAAGAAACGTTTTATTGTTATTATTATTTGTTATTACTTATTATTTATTGTATTTTGTTATTAGTATCGAATTGTAAAATTAGAGATTATAAACTGCATAAGTGGCAATAATAATGATAATAATTGCAATATTATGAAAATAATTGCATAATGATGAAATGATGATGATAATGATATAATGCTGATGATAACGATTAAATAATGATGATATCTGATAATAATGATGATAATAACAGAATTGTTGTCCATGATATACATAAAAAAGGTAAAAGAAAAAAAATTTCAAAAGTCGAAAAAGCGGCGGCAAATCTAGCGAAATATATCCTTTTCAGAGTAACTCCAAAATGACGTTTTTTCCAATTCATTTGATGATTCTGTCTGGCCAATTATTAGGTAATAATGATAATAATTTACCAGAATTCTATTATCATGACAATAATGGATGATAAAAAGTGAGAATAAGAGAATTTGGATAAATTTGATGATTTATTAAATTTTATTTACTATTATCATTATTATTATCATTATTATCATTATTATTATTATTATTATTATTATTTTATTATTATGATGATATTTTATTATTATTATGTACTTTAATTATTATTATTATTCCCAAAAAAATTATAATATTATAACTGTAATAATAACAATAATAAAATAATAAGTATACTTTATAATAATAATAATTGTTATACTATTGTTATTAATATTATTATTGGTGTATTATTATCATGATTATTATTTTTACTGGTATTATAATTGTAAAAAGAATATTATAACAGTAAATACTTACAGTAATAACGATATTAATTGAAATAATGATATAAATAATGATTACAGAAACGTTTATATTGTTTATTATTATTGTTTATTGACTATTATTATTGTGTTGTTATTAGTATCGATGTAAATTATAGATTATAACTGCAATAATTGAAAATAATAAATGATATAATGGCAACTAATGATATAATAATTGCAATAAAGATGATAAATAATGCAATATGATGATAATGATGATTATAATGATGAGATGATGATGATAACGATAATATGATGAAATCATGATAATAATGATTATAATACAGGATTGTGTCCATATATATAAAAAACAAGGTAAAAGAACAAAAAAATCCAAAAGTCGAAAATAAGCGGCAAAATCTAGTGGCGAAATAATAAGCCTTTTGAGAGTAGACTCCAAAATGACGTTTTTCTCCATTCATTTGATGATTCTGGCAATTATTAGGGTATTAATGATAATAATTACCAGAATTTCTATTACATCAGACCAATAAATGATGATAAAAGTGAGAATAAAGAGAATTTGGATAACATTTATTTTATTAATATTATTACTTATTATCATTATTTTTATGATAATATTGTCATTAATTATTATTATTATTATTATTATTATTATTGTCATTATTATCATTATTATTACTTAATTATTATTTATTATGCAAAAAATATATTTAACGTAATAATAGCAGTAATAATAATAATAAGTATAAATTATAATAATATAATTGTTATAATATTGTTATTAATATTATTATTGTTATTATTATTCAGTATTGTATTTTTACTGGTAGTATAATTATATAAATAATTATTATAACAGTAATAATTACAGTAATAACTATATTAATTGAAATAATGATATCAATAATGATTATAGAACCGTTATTATTGTTATACTATTGTTTATTACTAGTATTATTGTAGTTGTTATTATATAGAGGTAAAATTCTAGATTATTACTGCAATAATTGCAATAATAGTGATATAATTGCAATAATAATGATAATAATTGCAATTAATGATGATAAATGATGATGATAATGGATGATAATGATATGATAACGAAATAATGATATAAATCATGATAATAATGATTATAATACAGGAATGTGTCCATATATAATAAACAAAAGTAAAAGAACAAAAATCCGAAAGTCGAAAAAGCGGCAAAATCTAGCGAAATATAAGCTTTTGGAGTAACTCAAAATGACGTTTTTTCAATTCATTTGATGATTCTGGCAATTATTAGGGTAATAAGATAATAATTACCAGAATTCTATTAATCATGCCAATAATGATGATACAAGTGAGAGTAAAGAGAATTTGATAACATTTGATATGTTATATTATTACTATTATCATTATTATTATCATTATTATCATTATTATTATTATTATTATTATTATTATTATTATTATTATTATTATTATTAGTATTACTTTAGTTATTATATTATTGGCCAAAAAAATATATTATAACTGTAATAATAACAATAAATAATAATAATAAGTATAATTATAATAATACTAATTATTATAATATTGTTATTAATATTATTATTGCTATTATTATCATTATTAATTATTTTTACTGGAGTATCTTGTAAAATAATTTTATACAGTAATAATTACAGTAATACCGTATTAATTGAAATAATGATATAAATAATGATTATAGAAACGTTATTATTGTTATTATTATTGTTATTACTATTATATTCTAGTTTTATTAGTATAGATGTTAAATATAGATTATAACTGCAATATTGCAATAATATGATAAATAATTTGCAATAATGAGATAATAATTGCAATAATGATGATAATGATTGATGATAATGATGATAATGATGATTGATAACGAAATAATGATGATAATCATATAATAATGATGATAATAACAGGAATTGTTCCATATTAATAAAAAAAAGGTAAAGAAAAAAAAATCCCAAAGTCGAAAAAGCTGCAAAATCTAGCGAAATATAGCATTTTGAAGAGTAGACTCCAAAA
>NW_023660176.1:0-19785 GCF_015228065.2 Penaeus monodon | reverse complement strand
TTTTCCCTTCTTCCATCACCTTACAAAAACCCCATCCAGGTTTTGGGGGTTTTATTTTTTTGGGTTTTTGGGGGTTTTTGGGGTGGGGGGGAAATACCATTTTCAGATTTCCTTTTTTCCCCCCCAATAATATTAATTTAATTAACAACCCCATTTTTTTTTATTTTTTTTGTTTTTTTGTTTTTTTGGTTTTTTTTTTTTCCCCCTTTTTGTAAAAAATTTATTTCCATATATAAAAAATTTATTAAATTTTAAAGCAAAAAACAAAACCCCCCCCTTTTTATGTAATAACTTTATAATCCCCTTAATATAAAAAATATCAATGATTTAGTTTGTGGTATATTCCCAAATTTTAAGATTTTTAAAATATAATCTATATAAATTAAATTTCCCCCCAGCCTATCCCCCCAGTATAACCACCAAAAAATGAAGCAAGGGAATTGCTGGGTAAGGCTTTAGTGCCCCTCCCCCCCAGCAATGAGGCAAGGCGGGGGGTCCCAGGGGGGGGGCGACTTTGGGGTGGAAAAGGGGGGGGAAAAGGATTTATCATCTTGCCGTTTCCCCTGACAAGGGCCTCCCCCATTTTGAATTGGCACCCCACTTTTATTTGGCAACATCAGCGGGGGGACAGGGGGGGTTTCGAAGTTAACCCTCGGATTTTGGAACATAAAAATATGCAAAGGGGGGGAAAGTGGGGTGGATTTTTAAAAATGACTGTCTTTGGAGAAGCCTGCCCGTGGTAGCCCTTGAAAACTGGTCGGCTGTAGCAGGTCCCCTTTTCCCAGTTGTTTTCACCCACATTTTTTTGGTAACCCCACCAGTTGACAAGCACTTAGGGCTTTGAGACTAAAAGCAGTTTTTGGTTTTTGTTTTATTGCTTTTTTATGCCAAACTCGATTTTCTGGGGCAAATGTTCCGGCAAGACTGCACATCATATGGGTGCTTCAGGCGGTATCCAGCTGCATTCAGCAATGAGGGAAAAAACCCCCTTTGTCTTAAGGATCCTGGACCAACCAAAATCCGTTTTCAAGGGTCTGTTGGGGGCCACTGCAGTGAAACTCTTGTATTAAATTTTCATGAGTTTTTACTCCTTGGTGTGTAGTCCTTCTCGGGACAACCTAATAGGTCATGGTTTGGGGCAGTTACCAACCTGTCTTTGAACGAGCTAAGGGAGGGGCCGGGGGGTCCAAAGGGGGATCCCCATGAGAGACCCCCTGGTGGAAGCAAAGGGGGGTTGGGGACATGGGGCCCCGATGATATAGATATATATAGATATATGGGCAGTTTATATTTATACAGCAAAAATGGCGGTATAAAAATTTAAATATTTTTTTTATATATTTAAAATATATATTTATTTAATATAATTTATTAATTATAATATATATTAAAATATAAATATATATCATTACCTTTTTTTAAATATATATTAAATAATATATTTTATTTTAATATAATATTATATATTATTTTTAATATAAAATTAAATATTTTATTAATGTTTTTTTTAAAACCATATTTGTTATACAAAAATTATAAAATTATACTTTTTTTCCCTTTTTTATACAAAATTTTTTTCCATTTTAAAATCTTTATTTTTTATTTTACACACCCCCACAACCACCACACCACACAACCCCACCACCACACATCATATATATAAATTATAATATATATTTTATAATTTTAATATTAATAATATGTATTTCCATTTTACATATATTATCCATTTTTTATTTTTTTGTTTTTTATTTTTTATATTATTTTTTATATATTTTATAATTTAATAAAAAAAATTTTTATTATTATAATAATAAAATATTTTTTAAATATAAAATATAATATGTATATAATGAAAAAAGGAAATCACCCCAGAAAAGAAAAAAAAAATGAATAGTGATGTATATATGTATATTTTTATACATACTATAATATATATATATTATATATATATTAATTTTTAAATTAAATATAATATTAAACATAAAAACCAGCCACATTTGATGAAAAAAATAGAGAGTTCTAGAAGATTTAATTTTAGCCGCGAGGGAAAAAAACCCCCATTTCACAATAAAAATGGGAAGTTTTTTAATGAAAAAAATAGGTAAAAAGAAGTAGGAGAAAAATTTGCAAAGGGAATACGGAAAAGGGTTTACTAGGAAGAGAGGGGACAAATGTTTTTAATTTTGTGGAGGCTCGATCCCTCAAAACATAAATACATTTTTCGAAAAAAAGACTAGAGGGGGAAAGTGGATTTGGAAAAATCGCCATTGACATCAAAAACAAAATTGGGACTTAAATTTCAAATGGGGCGCGATATATTAAAAAATTGCAGTTTTTTTAAAAAGAAAAATTGGAGCGCCCCATAGAATGGTCAAGGCCCCAAAAAAAATTACACCTCGGAGGGAAAAGGTGAAAAACTCATAAAAAAAACCGCAGCCAAATTTTAGTAACTTGAAGACCGAGCGACAGTTTTTAAAAAAAATCCCCAAAAAAATATTCATTTCTTACCGACGAAGATCTCAAATTGACCAAATCAAAAAAAACATTTTAATGACATAATAAAGGAACTGCACTAGAAGTAGGCGGTAGA
The DNA here is from genome assembly GCF_015228065.2 of Penaeus monodon. NCBI lineage: Eukaryota > Metazoa > Arthropoda > Malacostraca > Decapoda > Penaeidae > Penaeus > Penaeus monodon. Next base: position 17,192 of record NW_023660176.1, on the reverse strand, counting down.
ACGTCAACAAAGCCCAGCTTTTTTCCCCATAAAACAAAAAAAGGGTTTATGCAAAAAAACGTGGAAAATTAAAAAAATTTGTAAAAATCAGGGAAAAGATAAATTACCGAACTAAAAAAGAACTATAAATAAAAAAAAAAGGGGAAAAAGATGTAGGGAAAAATTAAATCTCAAATAATAAATTAACAGGAATGGGGTACTAAAAGAAAAAGTTAAAAAGGAATCGGTTTAGGGGAAAAATCAATTGGATGCAATAAAAAAAAACCAGATGGAGAATAAAAAAAAAAAGGAATAAAAATCAAAAAAAGTGGAGGATTTTTTACAGGGATCTATACAATCAAAAAAAAACACCCTAAATAAAAACCCGAAGCGGAAAAACGAGACGTCCCAAATAAACAACAGAAAAATAAAAAAGAGCGTTTTTTTTTAAAGGCAAAGAGGGGGGGAAAAATGGGGGGAAAAGATGGAATTATTATAGACTTAAAATAGATGTAGGAAATTGAACGTCAAAACTAGCCAAACCCTTTTTAAACCAATCCCTTATAAAAGGGGAAAACCCGAAAACCGGGGGAAAAAAATGCAAAATTTTTTTTTATAAAAAAAAAAGGGGGACGAAAGGTTTAAAAAAAAAACTAGCCAAAAGCCCCTTTCAGTATTACAAAAATCCCAAACTCCGATTTTTGACCGTCTGGTTTCCAACCAGCCTAGAAAAAAGGGTTTTTTTGGGGGATTGGATTCCCCAAAAAAACCGACCAAAACAACACCCTCCCCCCAAAAAAAGGGAAAAAAAAATAAAACAAAATATAGGAAACCCCCTGTGTATGGTTTTTTCCGTTTACGAAAAGGCTTTTGGGACTCTGTAGAGACCCCCACGTATAGAAGTTTCCGAAAACGGGGATAGAGGAGGTATATTTAAAAATACTGGGGGAAAAAATCAAAGATGGGACACAACCTCAAGCTCCACTCCCCAAAAACCCCAAAAAACCAATTAAAAAAGGTGTTTTGGGAAAGGGGGATCCCCCCTTTACCAAAAAAATTTTTTACAAAATTGTTTTTGAGGGAAATTCAAAAAAAAAATAGAGTGGAATGGAAAGGGGATAAAATTTAAAAAACGAATACCTAAAAAAAAAATAAATTTTAGATGATATTGTTTCTTTATGAAACGCAAAATGAAATGCAGCAAAATTTAAAATGATTTTAATAAAAAATCTGAAAAACGGACTTCGGAAAAGAAAAAAGAAAAAACAAAAAATCTTTCAAAAATAGGTTCGTTTTGAAAAAGGGTAAAGACAAGGCGAATTCAGAGGTAGTGGACAAAGTTTTTCCTAGGACAAAAGTCAGACAAAACACTTAGCGAAAGGGAAAAAATTAAACGACGCATCAGTTAAGGCTGGGCCCTTTGGCAACAAAAGTAGCATATAAGAGGCCTTGAAATTTTGTTTTTTAAAAAAAAAAAAAGTCTTTAAAAAACCCAAAGTGTCCACCAGTTATACCTAGGACAGAAACTGGACTCAAAACCAAAATTACTGGAGAGGAAAAATAAAAAAAGTGCCCAGGGGGGATGGAAAAACTGGCTGGGGGTTTTGCCCAAGAGAAGGTTGAGGGCACCGTGGTAGGGAAAAGATAAAAAAAAAAAGAAGATATACTTGCGAGCAAAACAAAAAAAAAAAGTGGGGGAATGGGGGGGTCATATACTGGAGACAAAAAAGGAAAAGAATGAAAAAAGATGGGTTTTTAAAATAATACAAAGGACAAGGGCCCGACCCTGGGAAAAATGGCGGGGACGAATAAACGAAAAATTTTTGGGGCCGGACGGAAACAAAAAACACAAACAAAAATTTTGGAAAAAAATTTGGGGGGGGGCCCTACGTCCTGCCCGTTTGGAGACCCCCGGCTGATAAGTGATGAAAATTAATATAATATTTTTTTAATATCATAAAAATATATTATATATATTTAATATTTTATAAATTTTTTTATATTTTAATATATATGTATGTATGTATATTAATAATATATTTTATTTATTTTATTTATTTTTTTTTTATTTTTTATACATGTTCAAATGTAAAAACGAAAGGAAATAAAGAAAAAACTGAAAAAATGCCCAAGGGGGTTTTTTGGGGATTTTAAAGTTTCCAGGGTATATAGATAAAACATAAATTAATAAATGTACCATCTTCCTCTTTTGTGGGGGCAGGGCCTTGTTTTTATGATGGGGCCCCGGGGGACCCCTTAGGGGGATGGCATCTCTTTTTTTTGGTGAAAATGTATGGAGGGAGTGCACTGAATTTTAAAAACACGGGAGGGCTTGAAAGTTTGTTCCCTTTCGGCACTACAGCGAGGATGGTTTTATCACATAGCGAAAACAAAGGGGCACATTATCCCCCCCATGGTTTCCGGGAGGGTACAAACCCCGAGGGTTTTTTAAAAAAACTTTGCAAGGGACTGCTGAAAAAAAAATTTAGGCCCATCAAAAGAAACACAAATTTTCATCCCATACTAGTAGGACAGAAACCTGGAGGCCTTGTGGGCCCACAATGATTAGCACCACTTTGGGCAAAAGACGGAAGGGCACGTAAGAGAAAAAAAGGTCAAACCAAACCCCGACCTCTTAGCCGGTTTTACAGATACCTTGCGGTGGCTGCATAAGGGGTACATGGGGACAGGAAAAGTGGCTCCCCGACGACGGAAAAGAAACGCCCTTCGACCCCCCAGGCATTTTCCCCCAAAGGCCAGGCCCCCCATCTAAAACAAGGGGGCCCGCTCCCCCCCACAAAGGAAGATGCTGTATATTATATATTTATTAAAATTTATAAAAAAATTAAAATTTATTTTATATATTTTATTATATATATATATTATATATATTATTATTTATAAATATTAAAAATATATTATTATATAAAAATTTTATTAATATATAATTAAAATTATATAAAATTTAAATAAAATATTTTATTTTATATAATTATTAAATTATATTTAATATATTTATATATTTTTTTTATTATTTTATATAATATTTATTTATTATTATATAAATAATTATATATTATAAATTAATTTTTATTAATATATTATAAATTTTTGGAAAAAACATTTTTTTTTTAATTAAAATTATTTTATATAAATATTAATAAATATTATTTAAATTAAAAACCCAACAACCCAAAAAAAAAAACCCAAAAATATTATAAATTTTTAATATAAATTTAAAAATAATAAAATATTATTATATTATATTATTTTTATTTAAATTTTATTTGGGAAATTATATATATTGATTTTATGAAATTTTTTTAAAAAAAAAAAAAAATTTATAAATAAAATATATAATAAATTTTTATTATATTATTATATTATTATATATTATATTTTTTTTGGGTTTTATAAAAATTTTTTAATATATTAATTTTTATTATTATATAATTTAATATATAATTTATATTTATTTTATATATTAATATTAAATTTTTTATATAATAATATATTAATTTTTAAATTTATTATATCTTTTTAAATATTTTAAAAATTATAATTATATTAAAAATTAATAATTATAATATAAAAATTTAAACCCCACCCCCAAACCACCCCCCAACACAAAAAAAACCTATACATTAAAAAACAAAAACACTTTAAAACACAAAAACAACACACCACACCCCCACACCCCCCCCCACAACCCACCAAAACACACAATTATATATATATAATTATATAAATATAGGGTGTGGGGTTTGTGTGTGTGTGTTTTGGGGGTTTTTCATAATTTAAGGGGTATGCATGTTTAAACAGCCGTGGCCCCTTCCCCCCCAACCCCTTCGCCATTTTAAAAACCATTTTACGTTTTTTTTTCCCCACTTTTTAATCGCCCCAGCCCCCCAAATATCTTTGATATTGTCGCTCAGTTTTTGTCTTCGGTTTGCCTCTTCTCGTTTCCATCCCCAATCCTGTCAGCAAGTTTTTCTCAATACTTTATTCTCATCATGACCAAATTTTAAACCTTTTAATTCCTCTTTTTTCAAGATTCCAACATCTTTTCCTTTACAATTTTTTTCTCAGCATTCATCATTTCTTCTTCTCGTCCAGCTAATAAGCATTACTCGTCTGTAGTGTGTGTTGTTTTAATGTATATGTATAATATTACCATATATTATAATATAATTTTATATATTATTATATAATATTATTATATATTATATGTACATATATACATATATAATACATAATATATATATATATATAATATATAATATATTACATATATATATATATTATATATATTATAATATATATATATTATATATATGTATGTATTATGTATATATGTAACATGCATTCATATCTATCTTTTTCTATCTATCTATTCTTATATATATTATATTTTAAATATATATATTTTATTATATATATATATATATTATATATAGTATATATATTTATATATATGAATTTCATGTATGTATTTTTTTTTTTGGATTTTTTTTTTTTTTATTTTATCTTTGCTCCGTCTCTCGGACTACACCCCTAGGTTGTCGATGAAAGAGGATTTGAAAATCTATAAACTGAGAATTTATGTTATGAAAAGCATTTGATTTTAACAGTAACTTTTCGAAGTGGTAAATCTTTCACTTCGATTCAAAAAAAAGAGCTCAGAACATTCCGGGAAGAATTTTAATTTTTTTTTAAAAGTAAAAATATACAAAAAATAAAACAGACATGAGTCTTTCATAAGTAAGCCAAAGGGTTTTTTTTCCCCCCTGTTCGCTTTCCTCCACCCACACTGAGAATGTTTCCAGGGGAAAAACCCCCTTTAAAACCAAAACAAAGACGTTCGGATTGTTACTCTGTTTAATGTTGGATTCTCCGGGCCCCTTTGGGGGTTTTCTTGTGCCCGCTTTGTACACTGGGGTTTTTTTATTCGTTTGGGTCCAAAAATTTTCAGTCAGTCATTTTAAAAAAAAAAATCCACATGGACCGGTTACAGAGACAATAGTTTTTTTCTGTATGGATGTTTTGAAAAAGGGGGGGTCAAAAGTAAAGACCTTGCCGCTTTGAAGTCGCATCTCGCAAAAAATTTTAGATTTTCCCCCAAAAGGTTAAATGAAATTGGAATATAATTTTAAATAAATATATTTTTTAAAAATTATATTATAATAAAATAATATAAAATTTTTATATTAAATATAATATTAATATATAATAAAATATATATATTTTACCCCCAAATGTTTAAAATTAGATAATATGATGGGTGTGTTTCAACATATGTTATTTTTATATATGTTTTTAAAATTATTTATATATTTTTTAATTTTTATTTAATATTTATTTTTTAATAAACAAAAATGCAAAGTGGCTAAAGAAGAAAAAAAAAAAGTACCAATTTAAAAAATGAAAAAAATCGAACCTTTTTCCTTTAAAATTATTTCATTTTATATTTTCCCCTTTTTTCCCCGCCCCATTTTTTTTGTACAACGTTGCGCGTTTTTGTTCCATATATTTTTTTTGTTATTAAAATATAATATATATTATATATATTTATATTATATATATATATATATATATATAAATAAATTATAAATATTGGGTGGTGGTTGGGTGTGTGTGTGTGTGTGGTTTTTTTTGGTGAGGGGTTTTGGGGGGAATTTAAAAAAATATTTAAAATATATATAAAATATATATATAAAATATATAATTAATATAGAGATATATATTTTATATTTTATTAAATATAATAAAAATAAAAATAAATAAATATTATAATTACCATACATTTATATATTATATTTTATTTTAATATATTTAAATATTTTAATATTTTAATTTTAACACACAACAACACACACACACACACAAAAATAAAAAAATAAAAATAAATATAATAATATTTATATAATTTTTAAATAATTTTAATAATATATATATTTTTAAAAAAAAATTTTAATATTAAAAATATAAATATAAGGGGTTTTGGGGTTTTTTTTTTTGTGGGGGTTTGTTGGTGTTTTGGGGGTTTGTTTTTGGTTGTGTGGGTTGTGTTTTTGTGGTGGGGGTGGGGGTGGGGGGGGTGGGGTGGGGGGTGGTTATTAATAATAATATTTAATATATGGGAAATAAATAATAAAAAAAAAAATATATATAAAAATTTTAATATTAATTTATATATATATAATAAACAACACACACCAACACCCCAAAATATTTTATAAAAATAATTTAATATATTATATATTTTTAAATTTTTAAATAAAAAGAAAAACCCAAAAATTTATAAATAATTTATTAATTTTTATTTTATAAAATAAAAAAATAATTTATATTAAAAGTTGGTGTGTGTGTTGTTTTGGGGTGGGGTGTGGGGTTGTAGGGGGCGGGTTTTTGTGGCGTGTGCGTGGGGGCGGTGGGTTTTGGGGGTGCGGGCCCCGTAGGGGGGTGGGGGTGGTGGGGGGGGTGGGGGAAACTCGATATAACCAATAAATAAAACATAAATAACAATTTAAAAACCCAAAAAATATAGGGAAAAATTTAAATCTTTTTTTAATAAAAAAATAAAAAAATATAATATAATATAAAATATTTAAAATGGGGGTGGGGGGTTTGGGGGGGGGGGGGGGTGGGGGGGGTGGGGGTTGTGTGGTTGTGGGGTGTGGGTTGTGTGTGGGGGGGGGGTTTGTGTGTGTGGTGGGTTGGGGGGGGGTTTTTTAAAAAAATTATTTTTAAATATATATTTTATTTTAAAAAAAATATATATTATATTATATAATTAAAATTTTAAAAAGGGATAATAATACCCATTATTACATGTGAATATTTTGTGTGGGTGTGGGTGGGTTTTTTAATGATAGAAGATATATAGACAGGTAGATGGGGGAATGTAGGATAATTTATAAATATAATAATAAATTAAAAAAAATTTTTATATATAAATATATGATAAACCTATATATTAAATAAAAATATATAAATTTTTTTTATATAAAAATATATAAAATATTTTTTATATTAAAAAATTAAATATTGGGGCTTATTTAATATTATATTTAAAATAATATTTTAATTTATTAATATTATAAATTTTTTTAAAAATTAAGGTATATATGGCATTAATATTTTTAATATATATATAAAAAATTTTATATAAATTAATTTATATATTTTTTATAATATTTAAACATGCCCATCCATCTACCTTAAAATTCTATTATCTATTTTAAACACACCCCAACCACCCAAAAATATTTACCTGAAATTATATAATATATTATTAAAATATATATTATTAAAAAATATTTTATAATATTTTTAAAATTATAATTTTTTTTTTATGTAATAAAATAATTATATTTATTTAATATTTTATATTAAATAAATAAACAAAAAAAAACACCCACCCAACCACACCACCACCAAAACCCCAACCACACCACAAAACCCAAACCAAAAAACCCCAAAAAAAAAACCAAACACCCCCAAAAAACCCCCCAAAAACCACCACACCAACCCAAACAAAAAAAAAAAAAAAAAAAAAAAAAAAAAAAACAAAAAAAAAAAAAAAAAACAAAAAAAAAAAAAAAAAAAAAAAAAAAAAAAAAAAAAAAAAAAAAAAAAACCCCCCCCAACCCCAACCCACCCCCCCAAAAAAACCACCACCACACCCACCCAAACACAACCCACACCCCCACACCAAAACAAAAAAACCCCCCACACACAAACCCCCCACCACCCCACCCCACCCCCACCCAAACCCCCACCCCCCCCAAAAAAAAAAAAAAAAAAAAAATTTTTAATATTTAATATATTATAACAATATATTATATTTTATATTTTTATATATTTATATTATATAATATATTTATATATTATAATATATTTATTTTTTTTTTTTTTTTTATATAAATTTATTTTTATTTATTTTATTTTAAATATATTTTATATAAAATTAAAAGATATATATATATTTACATACATTTTTTAATATATATATTATTTTATTTTTATATAAAATTTTTAATATATTTTAATAATTTAATATCACACCCCCACTCAAAAAAAAACACACACCCCCCCCACACAACACAAAACACACACCCCCCCACCCCAATTTTAAAAAATTATTTATATATAAAATATAATTTTTATTATTTTTATATATATTATATATATAAAATTTTTAAAATATAATATAATTTTAAACATTAAACATTATGGAAACAAAAAAGCAGAAAAACGTGACATAAAGGGGGTCAGGAAAAAGGGGAAAAAAAAGAAAAAAAAATTTAAAAAAATTAAAATGATTTCTTTTTCTTTTTTTTTTTTTTTTTATGCACCCGTTTTGCATTTGTTTTTAATATTTTTATTATAATATTTTTATAAAAAAATTATTTTAAAATTAAAAATAATACATTGACAAGTATGAAAACACACGACTAAATTAAATTATCTTCTGGTAAAAATTAAAATTTTTATATAAAAATAATTATAATATTTTAAAAATTATATATATAAAAATATATTAAAAATATTATATATATATAATATTTTTTATTTTAAATATAATAAAAAAGTTATATGAATTTATGATGTATGTATTATACCGGGAATCAATATAAATTAAAACCGGGGGGGAAAAAATCAAAAAAAATATTTTATGCGAGGAATAGCGCCCCTTCCAAAGGGCCCGGGGGTCTTAGGGCCCCCCTTTTAAGATATACATACAGAAAAAAAAACTATTTTTGCCCTTGAAACGGATCCAGGGATTTTGGGTTTTTTAAAAACGGGACTGACTGAAAATTGTGCCCCAACAGAAAAAAATAGTGTTAAAAAAAGCGGGCACAGAGAAACCCCCGAGAGGAGGGGGGGATATCCAACTTTAAAACAGCAAAAGTAACATATTTTTGAACGTGCTTGGTGTTAGAGGTGGGTTTCCCAGGGAAAAAACACCCTTACGTGTGGGTGGAGGATGCGAAAAAGTGGAGAGAAAACCCAGGGCCCTTTACTTTTGACAGATACTGCTTTTGTTTTTTTTGGGATATTTACCTTTTTTAAAAATTTTTTTTTCCGGAAGGGTTCTGAGCTCTTTTTTTAAAAAGGGAAAGTGACGATTTACCATTTTCGACAGTTTTACTGTTAAATCAAAGTTTCATAAAAATAAAATTCCAGTTTAGATTTTCAAATCCTTTTTCATCGACAGCCTAGGGTTTTAGTCAAGAGGGAGAAAAGAAAAATAAGAAAAAAAAAAACAAAACAAAAAAAACTACATGAATTTCCTATATATAAAATAATATACAATAAAATTTATTTTATTTTTATATAATTTTTAAATATTTTATTAATTATTTTTATTATGGGATAGATGATAGATAGTGATAAAAAATTCAGACAATATACATATAAATACAATATTTATAATATAAAAAAATTAATATATTTTATAATATATAAGGTTTATAATAATATATATTTTAAAATTAAATTTTTATAAATTTTAAAAAAAATTTTACATTAATTTATAAAATATATTATATATTAATATATAATATTTTATATTTATTATTTTAATTAATTTTTTAATAATTTTAAATATAATATAGGTATTTAATGTAAATTTAATAATATTATATATATATTTTTAAAATATATATTAAAATATATTTTAATGTAATATATATATTAAAAACCCACAACCCCCCCCAACTACGACGAGTACGGGTTTAAATTGGGGTGGAAGGAAAAAGAAGACGAATGATTAAAGTTTCAAAAAAAAATTGTAAAACCGACTTTTGGAAAATTGAACAAGAGGAAAAATTAAAGTTTATTGGGTCATGTAATGAAAAGAAAAAAGGTAGAGAAAAACTTGCTGAAAGGGGGGGTAGGAAAAAGGGGGAAGGGGCCCCAAAACCAAAGGGACAAGATGAGCGACAAACAAAAAAAATTATTTGCCGGGTTTTTGGGAGGGAAATGGAAAAAAAAGCGTAAGTCGGTTTTAGTGGCGAAGGATGGTGGGATCCACGCTGCTCAAACAGAAAAATACCGTTTTTTTTGATGATACACAACCCCAAAAACCCACCCCCACACACCTTTTTATTATATTTATATTATATATTATTTATGTGTTTTGTGTGTGTGTGTTTGTGTGTGTGGTGTGGGTTGTGTGTGTGGGGTGTGTGTATTGTGTGTGTGTATGTATTGTATTTATGTGTGGGGTTTTTGGTGGGGTTTTGGGGTTAAAATATTTTATAGTTCAATATAATTTTAATTATATTTTATATATATATTATTAATTTTTATATTGGGGTTTAAAATAGTTTTATAACTTTATATATATAAAATATTATTATATAAAATATATATATTTTTAATTTTATTTTTTTTAAATATTTTAAATTATATATTATAAATTTTTAAAATTTAATATACTTATTATATTTTTAAAATTTATTAAAATTGTTAAAATTTTAAATTTATATTTTATAAAAATATAATAATATATATAAATAATATATTTTTATATTATTAAATTGTATATTGTTTTTGTGTGTGGGGGGTGGTGTGGGTGTGTGTAAATATATAATGCAAACTATTATTATATTAAAGTTCTCCCCAAAGCGTGGAGCACCCAGGGCTTTTGGCCCAAAAAGGGGGCCCCAAAAAAATTTTTTAAAATTTAATTATATATATAAAAATATAAATATAATATTATTTTAAAATATTATATAATTTTTATTTTTAAAATATATATATATTTTATTTTTTTTTAAATATAAATATTATATTAAAATTTTAATATTTATTAATAATTAAAATATATATTATTAAAAAATTAAAAAATTTATTTAATATATTTTAAAAATTTTATATTAAATTTATATTATGATTATTATTATAATATATAAATAAAAAAAATATATATTTTATTTTATATAATTTTAATATAATATAAAAATATATATTTTAAAAAATTTATTATATATTAATAATACAGATTTCCTTTGCGGGGGACAGGTTTTTTTTTTTAATGATAAAAGGCCGGGGGGGACCATTTAGGGAGATGGCCTGGGGTGTCGAGGGGGTTTTCTCTTGTCTGTGTTCGGGGGAGGCCCAAAACGCCCCCTGTCTCCCCCTATTTTCCCCTTAAATCGCAGCACCGAAAGGTAGCTGAAACCGGCAAAGAGGTTGTTGTTGGTTTTTTGCCCCTTTTTTTCTTACGATTTTCCCCATTTTTTTTTCGGGGAAAATTGGTAGCCATCTTTTGGGGCGGCCCAAAAAAAGGGGCCCCAAAGGGGGGTTTCTGTCGTATAGTAGGGGTGATAATTCGGGGTTTTTTTCGGGTTGAGGGGCTCCTTTTTTTTCGCACCCTTGCACACTTTTTTATAAAAAACCCCAGGTTGTCCCGCTTACCGGAACATATGGGGGGGATAATGTAGTCTTGTTTCGCATGTAGATGGACTCCTCGCTGTATGCCGAAACAGGAAAAACCTTCAAGACCTCCTCGAGTAAAAAATTTTCAGTGCATCCTCCATAAGTTCCCACAAAAAGGGAGATGCCATCTCCCTAATGGGCCCGGCCTCCAAATCAAAAAAAACCAAGGCCTCCCCCCCCACGAAGAGGAAGATGGTAAAAATGTATAAAAACTTCTAGTATCTCTAGCCCCTTTATACCCTAAATAAGCATTTAAATGCAAAAAAGGCCTTCGGCATTTTTCTGGGGTATTTTTGTACTTCCCTTGTTTTTTATATTTTTGCAAACAGTTAAATAAATAAATAAAAAAAAAAAAAAAAAATAAATTTATTATTATATTTTAACAAATACTTTAATATATATATATATTAATAAAAATTAAATTTATATTTAATAATTATTTTATTATAATAATTTATATAATTATCTCATATCATCATCCTCGGCCTGGGTCAGCCCCACCAGGGGGTAGGTTCCCCCCCAATGTTTTCCAACTTTGGTTTTGTTTTTTTTGTTTCCGGGTTGGGCCCCCCAAAATTTCGTTTTTTTTCGTCGCGCCATCTTTCTTTGGGGGGGGGGCCCTTGGTCTCTTTGATTACTAAAAACCCAGCGTTACTTTCTTGTCCTTTTCTTTGTCTCCGATTTTAAAAGGGGGAACCTGCCCATTCCCCACTTTTTTTTTGATGCTCGAAGTTAAAAATTTTTTATTTTTTTTTGTTCCCCGTCCACGTCCCCCTCAACCTATCTTTTAGGCTAATTTTTCCCAGCACAGTCTTTCCACCCTTTCGGGCACTTTTTAGTTTCCTCTCCAGAAATTTTGGGGTTTTGTAGTCCATTTTCTGTCCGGTCATAAATGGGGGGACCATTTTTTAAAAGACTTTTCTTTTAAAAAACATAAGGGGCAAGGAAAAACCTCTTAGTATTGATGTTTTCTGCCAAAGGCCCTCCGCCTAGAAACTGATGCGCGCTTAATTCCTTTTTCGCTGTGGTTTGCTAAAACGAGTTGTCCAAAGGTATATATAACTTGTCCCTACCTCTAGTACTTCGCCTTGTACTTGATCTTTTTCGAAATGAACTTTTTGGAAAATGATCTTAGTTTTTTTTTTGTTCTCCAAGCCGATTTCAGATTTTCTCTATTTAAAATCTTTTTAAAATTTGGCTGCTTTTTCATTTGCAGATTCATAAAAAAGGGGAAAAAATATAAATCTGCCAAACTTAGATTTTTTTGGGTATTCCTTTTTTTTATTTTGATCCCCTTTTCCCCTTCCCCTCTAGTTTTTTTGAATATTCCTCAAGCCCAAGTGGGAAAAACAGTTTTTTTTTGAGATGGTTCGCCCTGTCTAAAAAAATTTTTTTAAATTGGTATTTTTTTTTGGGGTTGGAGGGGGTTTGATGGTTTGCTGCCCCCATTTTGTTATATTTCCCGATTTTACCAATTTATCCCCTCTACTCCTTTTTTTCGGATAGCTTCTGTACTGGGGTGTCTCTACAGAGTCCGAATCCTTTTTCGTAATCGATGAATGCCTTACACAGTGGTTTCCTTTTCGTTTTTTTTTTTCCTTTTTATTTGGGGGGGAGCGTTGGATTTTTGGTTGTTTTTTAAAAGGAATCCACTGCAAAGCCTGTTGTTTCTCTGGCGGGTTTTGGAATCCAGGGTTTTAAAAAGATGCGAGTGTGTTGATTTTTTGAAAGTACGGAAAAGGGGGGCTTTTGGGTTGTTTTTTTTTAATCCTTTCTGCCCCCTTTTTTTTATGTACAAAATAACGGCTTTTTTTCCGGGCTTTCGGAGTTTTTCCCGTTGATAAGGGGCATTTTTTTTAAAAAAAGGGGTGGGGCTATTTGGGGACTGTTGCTTTTTCTCCTACATCTATTATAAGGTTATACTAATCCATCTTCCCCCCCGATGTTTTTTCCCTTTCCTTCATGTTTTAAGCGCTTTTTTTATTTCTTCTGTTGTGATTTTAGGTACTCCATTTTACCGCTTGGTTTTCACCCATGGCTGTTTTATTTGAGTTGTTAGATCCTGTAAAAGTCCCCACTATTTTTTATGTTTTCTTCTTTTTTTGTTACTTCTCCTTTGGTTTTTTTTTTATTGATAAAATTGTTTTCTCCCAAAATCCGAGTCTCCTTTTTAAATTTTTTTTGTAGTACCTGTTATCATTTTTCATTTATTTTTGAGTTTTTTAATTTCCGTACTCTTCCCTTTTTTTTTTTATTTTTTCCCTTTTTTTATTTTCGGCAATTTTATTTGTCCCCTGTTTGACGTTATTTTCTGATCCTACTTTTTTTGCATAAGCCTTTAGTTTCTACTGAAGACTTGCTGGAGTTTTTGGGTTTTTACGTTCTTTACCGCCACTTCTAGGGAGATTCCTTTTTTATGTCATTAAAACTTTTGTTGTTTGGGGTCAATGTAAAAGGATCTTCGGGGTAAAGAAGTGAAAAATTTTTTTGGATTTAAGGTTTAAAAAATCTGCGTTTTGGTCTTAAATTTTATTTAAATTTTGGCTGGGGTTTTTTTTATGATTTTAACCCCCTTTTTCCCCTGAGGGTATTTTTTTTTGGGGCCTTTTGACCATTCTATGGTTCGCCCCAAAACATTTTTTTTTAATAATTTGCCTTTTTTTACATACGGCCTTTTTGGAAAATTAGGGAAGTCAATTTTTTTTTTGTTCAGATTGGGGGGACTTCCAATCCATTCCCCCTTAGCTTTTTTTTCGAAAAAAGTATTCCTTTTTGAGTGTCGAGCCCCCAAAAAAAATCAACTGGGGTTTTTGCCCCCTCTCTTCCGTACCTATTCCTGTTTTCCCTATTGCAGTTTTTTTCCTACTTTTTTTTTTTTACCATTTTTTATTTTTAAAATCCCCTTTTTTTTTTTGGGAAAGGGATTTTTTTTTACTTCTCTCGCGGGGCTAAATTTTGAACACTTATAGAACTTTTATTTCTTTTCACGGCTGATTTTAAATATTATAAAATTATATTATTTAATATATATTATTAATATAAATTATATTATATATAATTTATTATAAAATTAAAAACAATAACATAATTTCTTTTTTTTTTCTTCGTGGCTGATTCCTTTTCATATATATTCAATATAATATATATATTTATAATAATTAATATATATATATATTTAAAATATATTAACATAATATATTATACATAATATTAATTTATATAATGAAATGAAATATAAAATATAGTAAAAATAAAAAAATGGTACAATAGGGTTTTTAAGGGGAATCCCATTTTATATAAAAATATTATATATTTTAATATATTAAAATAAAAATTTAATTATGTATGGGGGTGTTTTGTGGGGGTTTTGGGGTGTGGGTTGGTTTTTGTGTTTTAAAAATAAAATTTTAAAAAGGTTTATAAATAAAATAATAAAAAATTTTTAAAGGAAAAATATTTGTAAAAATTTAATTTTTATATTTTTTTAAAAATATACTATAATTAAAAATTTAAAATTTAAATAATAATTTTTTTTACATCCTTTATATAAATATTTTAATATAATATATTTATTTTATATATTTTTAAAATTTTTAAATTATATATTAAAATTTTAAATATTATTGTATTATATAAACCAAAAATATGTGCATGTTATAAAAAATTACAGGGCCTATATATTTATATTTTTTTAAATTTCATCGGGGCGCATCGTCGCATCCACCCTTCGCTTCCGCCACGGTGCCCTCTCAGGCCGATCCAGGCGGGCCCTTTTGGGCCCTCCTAGTTTTCCCCCACCGGGTTTTGTCAAGCGCCAAGCCAGGGGCCCCTTTAGGTTGTCCCCAGAGGGACATGGACTAAACTACCAAGGATGAAAAAAACTTATAAAAATTTAAACAAGCTTTATCGACAAAACAGTGTCCCCTAAAACAGCCCCTTGGGAATATGGTTTGGTTTTTGGTCCGGAACCCTAAAGACCAAAAGGGTTTTTCCCTATGGCGAATGCAGGGGGATACCACTGAAGTCACCCAGTATGATGTGTGTCTTTGCCGGGGGAAATTTTTGTTTGCCAAAGTTTTGGGCCGATTTTTTGGCTTTTAAAACAGCAAAAAGAGACAAACCCAAAAAGAAATGCTTTCATTCAATCCCAAAATTGTTGCAAAACTGGGTTCCCAAAAAAAATTTACTGATGGCGGGGAAAGTAAAACTGGAGAAGGGGGCCCCCATCGCTAAGGCCTGAACCAGTAAAAGGGTTTTCCCCCGTCCAGTCGGTTTTCTCCAAGAGATCATCTTTTAACTCCACCAACTCATTTCCCCCTGAAGATGATTTTGGATGTTTCCAAGCCCCTGAGGTTAAGCTTCAAAAACCACCTTGTCACCCCCTCTGAGTTGCCAAATATAAAGGGGGTTTTTGCCGAAATTGCCCCAAGGGGGTTGGGCGGCTGTCGGGGGACAGGAAAAGAGATTAATTTTCCTGTTCCCATTTGCACCCCAAAACCAGTCGCCCTTCAAGGGGGACCCACAGCCGCCTCATTTGTGGGTGAGGGGGGGGGCCACAACCTTACCCCAAAATTTTTCCAATTGTTTCATTCTGGTGAGTTTTCTGGGGGGAGTAGGGACTGGAATTTTATATTTAAAATTAATATAAAATTTACAAAATTATAAAAAAAATGTAATATTCCCCACACATTACATAATAATTGTTATTTTATATAGGGGTGAATAATAACCCCAAAAATTTTTACAATTATAGTGTGTGTGTGGTGGTGTGTTGCGTGTGTATAGGGCATATATGTAATTTTTATGGTATATGTGGTACCCTATAAAGGATGTTTTTAAAATTATATATGGATATATATGACATTTTTTTTAATATATATGCATTATTTACAAAAATTTTTTTTAATTATATCCCATATATATGTAGTTGTAATATAAAAAATATATATAAAAATTTGGGGGGTTTAAAAAGTTTTTTTAGGTATAAAATTTTGAAATTTTGTTTTCAGCACAAAAAACACACAAAACACCAACCACACACCCCCCAAAAAAACCCCCACACCCCCCAACCCAACAACCCCCCCACAACCCAGGGAGGGGCTTTTTTTGCTCAAGGTGTTTTAACCCAATCTTTGGGTAACCACTTTGGGGGGCTAATGCTTGCTTTTCTTTATGCTTGCAGTCCCTGCCGTGGCTAAGCAAAAAAAAAAGGGAGAAAACTCTGCATTTAGCCCTCCCGGGGCGGGCACAGCCTCTCTGTCATTATACTTTCTGAAAGTGCCTCCTTTGTGGCCCCCCCAGGGAAGGGGTGGGAAAAAAAAAAAGGGTTTGGGGGGGATCTGATGCACAGGGGCCCCCCCAGAGGTTCAGAGCCATGGCCCACCATTTTGGGTGAACATCCCTGGCTCTTAAGCAAGCCCGCCCCTCCCCACCCGGGGTTTTAAAGGGGCCCGGGGCTTAGGGGAGGGGGTCGGCATTCCCCGCCCTCCTCCCCCCAGAAAAACTTGGGGGAGGGATGTTTCCTCCCCCGGGAATGAGGCGGGCTGGGGGGGTCCCATTGAGGGGGGCAAATGGGGGGGGTGCAGGAAAGGGATAAAGGGGGAAAATTGTCCCCCACCTCCCCACCCTGGGGGCCCCCAACCCAATTGGGGCCTTGGGGCAAACCCCCAAGGGAACCCCCCACAGGAGTTTTGGGCCCCACAGCTCCCGACTCCCTTTATTTGGAACAGGGGGTTGTTGGGGGGGGGGGGGCGAGGTGGCATCCA
>NW_023660175.1:12500-19789 GCF_015228065.2 Penaeus monodon | reverse complement strand
TAGGTTTTTGGGTTAATAGACTTTCCCTAGAATATTCTCTTTACTTCAGATAGCTTGGTTTATTTTTGGGCCCTGTTTTGGTTAGAATATATTTATAGTAATACATAATTTATTGTAATATACATACATATATTTATATATTATATATAATTATATATAATAATTATAATTATACACCACATACCACACCCCCACACACCACACACAAATATATATATACACATGTGTGTGTGTGTGTGTGAATGTATGTATGAATACATGCTTATATATATATATATATATAATAATATATAATATATATATTATATTATAAATAATTATATATTTATATATTTTATATATATATTGTGGGGGGTGCTTCACCCCATGGTGAGTAAGCGATGTGGGGTAGCCTGATAGTGTTAAGTGCTTGCATGCCTTTCGCTTGCAGTTTTTCCCCCCCTGGCTAGCCCAGTGCGAAAAAGGGAGCGTTCTGCATAAGCTCCCCCCGGGTCACAGCCTCTCCATATCAAGCTTCGGGTGCCTCGGGCCCCCAGGGTAACTGGGTACCTTGCGGTCCCAGGCTAAATTCTTGGGGATCACGGAGCAGAGGAGGCCCAGAGGTACGGAGTTAGGCCCCCGGCGTGTGGACACGCTCTGGTTCGTACCAACCCCTCCCCTTTTAGCCACCCGGGGGGTAAGGGGGCGGCTCGGGGGAGGGGCCCCTTTGCCATCCCCCCCCCCCCCCAGAATGACCCTCTGGCAACGTCGAATAAAGGGAAAATGGGGGGGGGGGTTTTGCCCCCTCCCCCCCCATGTAAGGAGGGCTGGGGCCCCGCGGGGGGGCAAATGTCGGGGGCAGGATTGGAACGTGGTTACCCCCGTCCGCCTGCCCCCCGGCGGGGCCCCAACCCCCAAAAGTTTGTGGGGGAAAGCCCTCGGGAACCCCACGGGTGGATGGGGGGGTCCCACAGCCTGACGCCCCCCTTTTTTTTGGGGCGTGTTGGGGGGGGGAGAGGGGGGCGTGCACCCGGAGTGCCCACCGAGGCTTAACCTCAGGGTGCTTTTGGGTAGGCGCTTGGACACCCGGCCCTTGCGGCGGGAGAGCGGTTACCTTGCATCGCGGGAAATAACGATGGGTTGAGGTGGCGCCCTCTCGAGGGGAAGCCCGGGTTTAGGGGCACGTCAGGTGGGTGGTTACACCTACTACTGGTCGGGCCGTACGATGGTCACCACCCCCAGGGTGTAGCATAGCCTCTAGTCGTTCACCCGCGTATCGAGGTGACACGGTATGAGCGTTCATGGCACTGAGACTGAAGCGCTTTTGGCTTCTTGTCTTTTATTGCGAAACGCTCCTACCGATTATATAAAATGAGTGAAAGAGGCGTTCTACCCCAAAAATCGCTTTGTGGCGACGATTGCCCCCGGTGGACTTCGCATTTTTCTGGGCGATTCAATGGGGTTTCCGGGGCTGTGACCGAGCTGGTAGAGATGTCTGTCCCCCCCTGGCTGGGAGCTGCCCCAGCAGGGGAAAAACCCTCCTTCTCGGGATTTTTGCTAGGCCCCCAAAAATGGGATCTCTGGCTCCTGGCCCAGCGCTCCAACCCGCATCGCTGGACTTGGTAAGCGATACGGGTAATGGGGCCCCAAAGGAGCGACCAATTTTTGTCAGCACGGATGGAGGATCCTTCAGAACTGCAGGGTTTACCGGAGTGCGAGTTTTTTGGGACCGACCATAGGGGTTTGGGGGCTACCCTGCGTTTCCACTTCAAAACCCCCCGTCCCTCCATGGCCACCCAAAGGTGTTTCATTTGGACGACAAAGGAGGGGAGTGTGCCCGGGGGTTTCCCACAGCAGTCTCTGACGATTCACAGAAACAGAAACCCTACGGCCCCAGCTGCTCTGGGGGAGCCCTTCAAGCGCGAACACTAAGCAGCCCAGAGTCCTTTGGCGTCGCCCAAAGGGGACAAGGGAATACCTCTCCCTGGAAAATTTTAGGGGCCCACTAAAGGTGTCGCAAGGCTGGGTGAAGGGGATAAATTTCCCTTTTTCCTGGTGCGTGGGGCTCGGCACTGCTGAGAAGGAAAAGGGGAACAGCTTCAGGAATTTTGTGAGGAGGTCGAAGGCCATTTCTGGTAAATGCCCTTCCCTGCCTACCAAGCCCTGAGAAAACTGAACCCAAAGCCCCCCCTCACAGATGACTGCAGTCCGATCACGGATGGCGGATCATTTGGATTGTTGGGGTTCGGAACGTTGGGCTAGTATTTTGAACAGTTGTACCAGGGGGACCCCCCAACATTTTGCTTGGATGCAAGCATTTTTGCAGTGCCCGTGCCGGACCCCCACAGTAAGGGGAACCCCCTACCCAAAAAGAGGTTTGGCTGGCGATTTTCCCAATGAAGAGTGGGAAAAACTGCAGGCATATTGAACCCCGTGAATGTAAAGGGGGGTTGAACCTATGGTGGGGTCGCATAAGTCCTGACTGCCATTTTGGAGTCTGGACCCTTCCCCTGACCTGCGAGGGGGGGTCATCCCTCTCTGGGAAAGGGAAAAAGGGGGTCGTGGGGCTGTAGCAACTACCGGGGGCATTTTATTGCTCAGATACCAGGAAGGTTCTCGCCCAAATTCTTTTGAAACGAACCCAACCACCCACGAGGCCCAGAGACCAGAGCAGTCTGGTTTACTCCCGGGAAATCCACAATAAAACCCTATACTAGCGCTTCGGAATTTTGGAACGCCCTCGTTTAGTTTGGTCGGGGTTCTCCCCTACACGACCTCAAAGGGTTTGACTCGTGCATCGGGAATCGCTATGGGAGATCCTGGGCTCAGAGGAATTCCCACACAGATTATTTGGCCCGTAGAAAACCTCTATATGGTAGAAATGCTGAAAATGTGGTGGGGGATGTCAAAATTCTTCCTGTTTAATTTAGGGGGGAGGCAAGGGTTTGTCCTTCCCAACTTTTCAACACTTGTATGGACTGGATAATGGGAGAGCTATAGCCAAAGTCAGGCGGACAAACATAGGGAATATTTAAGGCTCGGACCGACTTTTCCGACGGTTGCCCTATATCTGAGTCCTTGGAGCATTGGGGGCTTTTGATGCTTTTGCAATGGGGGGAAGCCCCCAGCCTAGAGGGTTTCCCGGACCAAGACCAAGATTCAGGACTTTGGGGGCCTGTTTTGGGGAAAACCCTTCAGCGATCCATGCTTGCGGCGAGGACGTTGAATCACAGAAAGTTTTTTCATACATTGGTAGCGTAGTCCCCCAAACTCTGGGTTTTCAGCCAGGAAGTCAGTAGACGGGTTTGGTTGGCAACAGGAGCCATGAACTCGATCAAAAAGGGTTTTTGGGGAGGCGGTACCCATGCAAAGGACCAAACTACTTCTTTAAAGGGCCTTTATATTTCCCGTTTTTCTCTAGGAAACGAACCCGGAGCACCATGCCTTGGAGTCTCGCCTTTTTGCCTTTTTTAACAAGTCCCCTTTGTCGGATCATGGGGTACGTTTTGGGAGGACACGTTCCAACCGGGGGTTACACCGTGAGACTGGTGGGGCCTTTTACTTGTAATCCGGGATCGCCAACTCAGGCTATATGGCCACCTAGTCGCCCCCTATGGACGACCCTGCCCCCCAGGGTTTTCTCCTGCGAGACAACCCGGGGGAGGAGACCTTGGGACGTCCTAGGAGATCATGGGTTTGGGGAGCTCGCGAGACCTGTCGCGAGGGGTTAGAGATGGGGCCGTGTGCCGACTGGAGACTCGCCGAGGGATCCCCCCGGGTGGAAGCGAAGGGGGGGGGCGGCCCTGCGCCCCGTCGGTTACCCCTTGAAGATATGATATATGTGTGTGGTGTGGTGTGTATGTGTGTGTGTGGTGTGGGTGTGTGTGTGTGGTGTTTTTGTGTGTGGTGTGTGTGTGTGTGTATGCAGTATACATACATAAAAACCCAAAAACCCACACACACAACACACACAACACCACACACACACACAATATATAAAAATTTTTTAATATTATATATCTATATATATATTTAAATTTTAATATGAAACTATATATTATTTGTGTGTGTGTTGGTGTATATATATATATAAATAATATATAATAAAAATTATATATAATATTATATATAACAATAAATAATCTGTGTATAGGTGTGTGTGGGTGTGTTTTGGGGTGGGGTGGGGGTGTGTTGTGGTTGGTGTGTGTGTGTGTATTGTTTTGTGTGTGTGTGCGTCTTTGGATGGTGTGTCGGGTCACCACACACACCACACAAAACCCCACACACCACACACACACACACACACACCCCCAACACACACAACTATTTATATATGTATATATATATGTATATATATAATATAATAATTTCATACTAAAAAATTAATATATTTTATAATATATATATATTTAAATTTATATTATATATGGGTGTGTGTGTGTGTGTGGTGTGTGTGGTGTGTTGTGGTGTGTTTTTTAGTATTTTATATAATAAAATAATATAATATATATATAAATATATTTGTGTGTATGTGTGTGTGTGTGTGTAAATGGGGGTGTGTGTGTGTGTGTGTGCGTAGTGTGTATGTGTGTGTGTGTGTGTATGGTGGTGTGTTTTTGTGTTGTGTGTGTCTGGCGCCCCATATATATATATATTTATATAAATAAATTATTAATATATATAATATAATATTATAGATATATATATATATATATATATATATATATATTTATTATAGTTTGATATGTGTGTGTGTGTGTGTGTGGGTGTGTGTGTGTGGTGGTGTCTGTGTGTGTGGGGTTTTGTTGTTTGTGTTGTGGTGTTGTACGTCATATATATATAATATATATATATTTTAATATATATATATA
Organism: Penaeus monodon; assembly: GCF_015228065.2. Lineage (NCBI taxonomy): Eukaryota > Metazoa > Arthropoda > Malacostraca > Decapoda > Penaeidae > Penaeus > Penaeus monodon. The sequence goes on along the minus strand of NW_023660175.1, from coordinate 14,939 downwards.
TATTTTAAAAATATAAATATTAATATTTTTAATTATAAAATATATTTTAACCCAAAAAACAGACACCACCCCACACACCACACACACCAAAACACAGAACACACAACCACCCCCACATTTTAAATAATATAAATTTATATATGTATATGTTAATACACAATATGTATTATATTATTTAATATATATTATATATAATATTTTTATTATTAATATATTATTTAACTGGGGTTGTGTTGTGTGTGTATGCGGTGATACACACACACACACACACATAATGATATTTTTATAATATATAATATATATATATAATAATAAAAATACAAATATATAAAAATACAATATATATATATATAATATATAATATATATATAAATATATATTAATGTAATATAATATACACATTTATTTTTTAAAAAAAAATATTATATATTAAATATATATATATTAATATAAAATTATTAATATATATATTATAATATAATAACATATATACACACATACATAAATATTTAATGTATATAATAATATATAAATATATGATATATATATATATATATATTATATAATAATTAATATTTTATTTAGAGTGTGTGTGTGTGTGTAGCATGTATCATACATACAAAACCCCAAAAACACACACACACACCACAAAACACACACCACACACACACACACACACACCCCCCACACACACACACCCACACACACACACCCCCACCAACCATATATATATATATATATATATATATATATATATTTTTTAATATTTTATATGTATATATATTTTGTTGTGTGGTGTGTATTTAATATTATATATATATATATATATAAAAATAATATATATATAATATATTTATTATAATATGTGTTGTGTGTGGTGTAGTGGTGTATGTGTGTGTGTTTTGGGGGTGTGTGTGTGTGTGATGTGTGTATATGTGTGGGTGTGTGTTTGTGTGTATGTGTGTGTCTGTGTGTTACACCACACACACACACACACACACCCCAAAATATATGTATATATATAATATATATATATATATATATATATAAAATATTATATACATATATATATATATATATATATATATATATATATATATATTTATATATATTTGTGTGTATGGGGTGTGTGTTTTGTGTGTGTGTGTGTGTGTATGTGTGTGTGTTGTGTGTGTATGGTGTTGTGTGTGTGTGTGTGTGAATGTGTGTGTTGTGTGTTTTGTTATGTGTGTGTCTGGCGTCACCAAATAATATATAATATATAATTATAATATATGTGTGTTGTGTGTGTGTGTGTGTGTGGGGTGTGTGGTGGGTGTGTGTGTGTGGTGTGTGTGTTTGTGAATCCTTATTTTTGGTTAGGTTAGAATCTTTTTTTTTTGTTAGGTTGGGTTTAGTTTTAGATGAAATAGGTTAGGTTAGGATTGGGTCTGGTTAGGTTAGTTTAGTTAGGTGTAGTAAGGTTAGGTTAGGTTAGGTTAAGTTAGTTTAAAAAAAGAAAGGTTTGGGTAGGGTATTTTTATTTTAGGTAGGTAGGTTCGGTTAGGTAGCTTAAGTTTAAGCTAGATAAGGGTTTAGATCACACACACACTAGGACACACACGCGTGTGGGGTATGTGTGTGCATATATATATATATATATATATATATATATATATATATATATATGATTATAATATGTTTTATAAAGAAAAAGAGAGACATAGAGGTATATATACATTACTGGGGGGGTCAGCTTGTAGTGGACCGCTTTTATATATCCCCCACGGTCCCTTATGTCATTCTTCTCCCCTACGAGATGGAGGACGACGTCCACCCTCGCTCCACGGAGGAGGTTACACCTAGGTCGCCCAAAACCCCTCTTTTCATCCATAGTGGGTGAGGATACCCGTCGCAGTGAGGATTGCTGCGACCCAATAGAAAACGGGAAGCTCGCCTGGTGGGGACTCACCTGCTTGGTTTATTTTATTTGTTTAACCTTTTGTGTGTGGTGTGTGATTTAATAAATATTTTTTAATCCTCTTTTAGACGAACCCCTTTGTCGAAAAAGAAATATACCATCGCAAAAAAAGCAAAGAAAAAGGAAAAATTGAAGAGCACTTTTTTCTTTTATTAAACATCATCAGGAATATTTCACATCTTTTATTTTTTACAATTTTACAGTGACTTTATAGCTTGTTTCACTGTATATATGGTATATATATACAGATACAACAAACAAAATATATCCATGCGTATGCGTGGCTATTCAATTTACGTTATGTTTATTTGGATAGTTAATTAAGATTAGGTTTTTTTTAGGTTATGTTGATTATCATAGGCTTAGTTGGTTAGGTTAAATAATGTGGATTACTTTATTAGGTTGGTTTAATAATGTAAACTTAACAAAGCTAAACGTTTCCTACCTAACCTAACTAAAACCAGACCTAAGTATGAACT
>NW_023660175.1:0-7500 GCF_015228065.2 Penaeus monodon | reverse complement strand
AGTTTTGTTAAGTTAGTTTAGTTTATGTTTTTTTTAGGTTTTATTTTCAGGTTCAGTTACTTTAGTTGGGTTTTTAGTTGGGTGGGGGTTTAGGGTACTTTGTTTTTGGTTAATTTTACATTTTAAACCCAACCAAGAAAATGAAATCCATATTTTAAAAACCTAACCTAACAACCCTAATGATAATCAACATAACCAATAAACCTAATTTTAAATTTAACATATCCTAAATAAAAAAGTAAATTGAATAGCCACGCATACGCAGGGGATATATATTTGTTTGTCTGTATCTGTATAATATATACATATTACAGTGAAAAAAGCTAATAAAGTCACTGTAAAATTGTAAAAAAATATAAAATGGAAAATTCCTGATGATTTAATAAAAAAAAAAAGTGCTCTTCAAGTTCCTTTTTCTTTGCATTTTTCGATGGGATATTTCTTTTTTGATAAGGTTCTTTTAAAAAAAGGATATAAAAATATTTATTAAAAAAACCAACCCCACAAAAAGGTTAAAAAATAAAAAAAAGCCCAACAGTGAGTCGACCAGGCGGCTTCCCCCTTTTTTTTGGGCGCGCATCCCATGGAGGGTACCCACCCCTTGGGTGAAAAGAGGGTTTTGGGGACCCAGGTGTAAAACCCCCTCCGGGAGCGAGGGGGACGTCGTCCCCCCATCTCGTAGGGGAGAAAAAATGACATAAGGGACGGGGGGATAAAAAAGCGGTCCCCCAAGCGACCGCCCGTAAATGTTATATTCCTCTTGTCTTCTTTCTTTTAACATATATTAACATATATATATATATTAAAAATTTTATATAATAAAATATATGCACACACAACACCAGCGTGTGTGTCCTAGTGTGGTGTGATTAACCCTTACTACTTTAAACTTAAGACCTAACCGAACCTTTCCCACCTAAAATAAAAAACCCTACCCAAACCCTTTTTTTTTTTAACTAAATTTAACCTAAACCTAAAATAAAACCATACCACCTAACTAAGAACCTAAACCGACCCAACCTAAAACCCACCTTTCATCTAAATTAACCAACCTAACCAAAAATAAAAATTTAACCTAACCAAAAATAAGGGTTTACAAACACACACACACACAACACACACACACACACACACACACACCACACACAACCACACAATATTAATATAAAATTATATATATATATGGGGACGCCCAACACCACTACACACAAACCACCAACACACATTTTACACACACACAACACAAACACACATACACACACCACACACACACATCACACACACAACACACACACACACACCACTAACACAAAATATAAAAATAAATATTATATATATATATATATATATATAAACAATCCCCACACACACCCCAAAACACATATATATACATATATATTAAAATATATTAATATATAATAATATAATTAAAAATAATAAGTTTAATATTATTAAAATATTTTTTTTTTTTTTATATAATATTTTACATATATGTTGTGTGTGTGGTGTGTGGTGGAACACACAGACACACACATACAAAAAACACACCACCCCAACATAACACACATACCACACACACCACCCACACACACCACACATACCACCATACACACACACACACACCATATATATATATATTATATATATATTTTAAAATATATATTAAAATATATATATAATTATATATATATATATACACACACCAAACACACACAAATAATACTATATATAATATATATATATATAATATATATATATATATATATATGTGGTTGTGGGTGTGTGTGTGTGTGTGTGGGGTTTTGTGGGTGGGGTGTGTGGTGTTGGTGGTGTGTGTGTTTGTTGTGTTTGTGTTGGTGTTTGGGTGTTTGTATGTATGTATCATCAACCACACAAACACTCATTATATATATAAATATAAAATTTATAATATATATATATATATATATATAATATATATAAATTTTAATATAATATATATTTTGTAAATATATAAATGTGTTATATATAAAACTTTATATTTTATATATTATATATATATAATAATATTTTATTTTTTTTATGTAGTAGTATATAGAAATATATATATATATATATATATATATTTTATATTTTATATATATATATATATGTTTTTATATATATTGCAAAATTATAATTTTATAATATAAATTATAAAAAAAAATAAAAAAGATTTATATATATTTTTTAATTTATATATATTTATATATAATAATATATTATTTATATATATATATAAAAATTGTGTTGTGTGGGGTTTTAAAAACCACGCATACACCACACCACACACACAATAATTTATAATATATACATTAATATTAATAATATATATATTATATATAATATATATATACATATATGTTATATTAATATACATATTAAATAATATATATATTTATATATGTGGTTGTGTGTGTGTGTGTGTGTGTTTGTGTGTGTTGTGTGTGTGGTGTGTCTTGTGGTAATTTTATAATAAATATATATATATTATATTTTATTATATATAATAAAATTTATATTATATATATATATATATTATTAATATAGACGTCAGACCCACCCCTACACACAAAACACACAACACACCAACACAGACCCCCAACAACAAAACACACACACCCCCCAACCCACACCAAAAAAATATTAATATTAATATATTATATATAAAATATATTATATATATCTATATTATATATATATATATTATTATTTTATAATATTATATATATATATATAGGTGCCCACGGGGACACACACATCACACAAACCCACCCACAACAACACACACACACACACATACACACTACGCACCAACACACACACACACACACATTCACACCACAAAAACCCACATAACACAAAATAAGTATAATATAATATATATAATATATATATTATATACATAAATAACACACACCACACACCACAACCACCACCCCAACACACACACACAATATATAAAATATTATATATTATATATATATAAAATATATATATTATTATAGTAGTAAAATATATATATATATATATAAATATATATATATATATATATATAATATTTTTTGGGTGTGTGTTGTGTGTGTGGTGTTGGTGTGTGTGTGTGTGTGTGTGTGGTGTGTGTGTGACCACAGACAAAATACACACAAACACACACACACAATACAACATACAACACCACAACAACACAAACAACCACACACACACACACACACACACACACACACACACAACAAAATTTACAAGATATATATATTTTTGGGTATTAATAATTAATATAATAAAATATATATATATATTATATTATATATATATACACACACACACACACAAAAATATATATATCGATCAAATATTATATATATATATATATATATATATAATATAATATATATTTTTGTGTGTGTTTTTTTTGTGTGTGTGGGTGTGGGGGTGTGTTTTTTGTATGATTTACATGCTACACACACCACACACACACCACACAACACAACACACACACACACACACACACACACACACACACATACCCACACACCACACACAATATATCATCATCATAAAGGGGCTAACCCCCGACGGGGGCCCTGGCCCGCACCCCCCTTTCGCTTCCAGCCACGAGGATCCCTCGAGGCGAGTCCCAGTCAGGCACGGGGCCCATCTCTAATTCCCTCGCGACAGGTTCTCGAGCTGCCCAAGCCATGACTCCTAGGAGCCCCACGGGTCCCCTCCACCGGGGGTTGCCGCAAGAGAAACCTGAGGGGCAGGGCGCCATAGGGAGGCGGGGGTCCAATTACCCTGAGTTGGCGATCCCGGTTTTATGAAAAGAAACGGGTCCCATGCCAGTCTCACGGTGTAACCCGGTTGGACACGTGGCCCTGCCAACTGTCCCCCCATGACCGACAAGGGACTTGTTAAAAAGGCATAAAGGCAGCCCCAAAGGGCACGGAAGCGTCCGGGGTTTGTTCCCCATAGAGCAAAACGGAAGTATAAAGGCCTTAAAGACACGTATTGGTCCTTCTGCATAGGTACCGGACATCTAAAAACGCTCTTGTTGATGAGTCATGGCCCCTTTGCCAGACCAATCCGTCTACTGATTTCCCTGGTTGAAACCCCAGGATATGGACTACGTCCCAATTTGTAGAAAAAACTTTTGGACTTCAAGCCCTCGCCGAAAAGCGGGCGATGAACGGGTTCCCAAACAGGCCCCCAAAAGTCCTGAATCTTTGGTCTTGGCCAGGAGACCTTGGGCCTAGGGGCTTCGCCTCATTGCAAATGCATCAAGAGCCCCCCACAATTACCCCAAGGACTCAGATATGAGGGCAACATCGCGGAAAAATCAAGGTCCAGACCTTATATTGCCTAGTTTTGCTCCGCATGACTTTGGCTAGTAGCTTGCCCATTATCCATCCATAAAAGTTTTTGAAAAGTGTGGGTGAAAGGACCAGCCTTGCCTCACCCTGAATTAAAGGGAAGAATTTTGACAAACCCCCCCACATTTTTACAGCACTTTCGACCAGTAAGGGGCTTCTATAGGCCAAAAATTGTGTGGAATTCCTCGAGCCTCGGATCCCCATACGATTCCCGATGCACCGATTTCAAACCCTTTTTTGAGGCGATGTAGGCTGCGGCAACCACGACCAAACTCACGACGGGCCACAATTTCCGAAGCGCTATATAGGTTTTTTGGATTGCCAGGGTAAACCGGGCTGCTCTGGTCTTGGGGCCTCAGTAGGGGGTTGCGGATTCGTTTCAGAAGAATGTGGGCGAAACCTGCCCGGTATGTGAGCAATATAAAAGCCCCGTAGTTTTCTACAGTCCCACGTCCCCTTTCCCTTCCCGAGAGGGAAACCCCCCCCCTCAGCAGGTCAGGGGGGTGGTACCAGACTGAAAAAAGGCAGTCAGGATGTATGCCCGACCCCGGCATAGGTTTCACCCCCAGCCTTTAGCAGTTTTGCAGGGATTCACTATCCTGCGCTTCCCACTCTTTTGCTTTGGGAAAAGCCAGCCTAACCTCGTTAGGGTAGGGGTTCCTTTTTCTGTGGGGGGGTCCCGGGACAGGCACTGCGGGCATCGCTTGATCCAAGCTAACTTTTGGAGGGTCCCCCTTTACAACTGTTCAAAATATCAGCCCAAAGTTCACAACCCCAAAAAACCAAGATGTCCGTCCATCCCCGCTGATCGGACTGCAGTATCGTGAGGAGGGCTTAGGGTTCAGTTTTCTCAGGGGCTTGGTAGGGGAGGGGGGAGGTCATTTTCCAAGAATGGCCTTCGACCTCCCAGCAAAACCGATGCTGTTTTCCCTTTTCCCTTCTCACATGTCCCAGCCCCACGCACCATGGAAAGACCAAGACTTGATTCCCCTTAGCGGCCCTTGGGGACACGCTCAGTGGCCTTAATTCCTCCAGGGAGATGGTATTCGGGCCCCGTCCCTTGGGCTACGCCAAAGGGTCCTGGGCTGCTTTGATGTTACGCGCTTTAAGGTCCCACAGAGAGCTGGGGTCCGTCAGGTTGGGTTTTGTTGGGAACGGTCAGAGACTGCTGTGGCGAACCCGCGGGGACACTCCTCCTCCTTTGTTGCCAATGAAACACCTTGGGGGGCCCCCTGGGGGGACGGGGGGTTTTTGAAGTGGAATCGAGGGGAGCCAAAGACCTATGGCGGTGCCCCCGAACTCACATCCGGGAAACCTGCATTCTGAAGGATCCCCCCTCGCGTGCTGACAAGAAGTGGTGATCTCCTTGGCCACATTACCGTATCGCGTACCAAGTCCCCGATGCGGTTGGAGCGTGGTACCAGGAGCCGAGATCCTCATTTTGGGGGCCTGCAAAGTCCCGGGAAGGAGGCTATTTCGCTGCTGGGATCAGCTCCGACCATGGGGGCCCAAGAAATTTGTGCCACCGGTCACAGCCGGTACGCATTTAAGCGCCCAAAACAATGCGAAAATTTTCCCGGGGGGAATCGTCTGCCCCAGATGCGAGTTTTTCATAGAACGCCTTTTCACATCAGTTTTTATACATCGGTAGGAGCGTATACAGCAAAAAGAGACAAGAAGCCAAAAAAATGCCAGTCCAGTGCCATGAACGTCATCAACCGGGGTCACCCGACTACCCCGGGTGAAGTCGACTGGAGATGCTATGGCACCCTGGGGTGGTGACCATCGCACGGCCCGACCAGTAGAGGTTAACCCCACACTGATCTGCCGCTACCAGGGCTTTCACCTCTGAGAGGCACCACCCAACTCCCAGTCGCTTTTAATTCCCGGTAGCGAGGGGAACCGCCATCCCCGCAAGGACCCCGGGTGTTCCAAGGCCTACCCGGAAAGCCGCCTGAGGTTAAGCCTCGGGTGGTCACTCCCGGGGGCACGCCACCCCCTGCCCCCCCCGCCCAAAACAGCCCCAAATAAAGGGGGGGGCGTCAGGCGTGGGAGCCTATCCCCCTTGGGGGTTCCCCCAGGGGTTTCCCCCACGCTTTATGGTGGGTTGGGGCCTGCCGGGCGCAGGCGGGACGAGTAACCCCCGTTCCAACCTGCCCCCGACATTTGCCCTCCCAGGGGAACCCCCAGCCCTCCTTAATGCGGGTGGGAGGGGGCAACACCCTCCCCCCCCATTTCCAAATTTAAGACGTTCAGGGGTCATTCTGGGGGGGGGGGGGACTGGGAAAAGGGGCCCCTCCCCCCCGCCCATTTCCCCAGGGTGGCTAAGGGGCAAATTGGACGAAACCAGAGGTGTCCCCACGCCCCGGGGGCCTAATCCCGTACCTCTAGGGCCCCTGCTGCTCCGTATCCCCCCAGATTTAGCCGGGACCGCAAGGTACCCAGTTACCAGGGTGGCCACGAGGAGGGACTGCAGAAATTTGATGATGGGGAAGGGGGTGACCGGGAGGGGGGGACTTATGCAGAAAACTGCTCCCTTTTTCGCACGGGCTAGCCAGGGTGGGAAGCTGCAAACGAGAAGGGATGCAAAACATTAACACTTCTAGGCTACCCCACCATCGCTTTACATCCCCTGCGCGTGAACACCCCCACACACATTATATTAAAATATATATATATATATATATATATATATTAATTATAATAATATAATAATAATATATAATATAATATATATAAAGCGTATTTTATAAAATTCACACACACACCACCTGTGTATATAATATTTGTTGGGTTGTGTGTGGGTGTGTATGTGTGTGTATATTTTATATTATATAAATAAAATATTTTAAATATTTTATATATAATGTAGTATAATTTCATTTAAAAAAAATGTATATAAATAAAATATTATTAAAAAAAAACTAGGCCCCAAAAATAACCTAAAGCTACTGAAGTAAAAGTAGAATATTTAGCGTAACAGTTTTATTAACCTAAATAAACCAAAAACGAAATTTTAACTTTTTAAGGGCTTAAAATTTCTTTAAAAAACTAACCAAACCCCCTCTAACCCTTTAAAATAAAAATAAAACCAAAAACCCAACCCTAAAAA
>NW_023660174.1:0-67233 GCF_015228065.2 Penaeus monodon | reverse complement strand
AAAAAAAAAAATTTTACATAACAATAAAATTTTATAATAAAAACAATATAAAAAAAATCTTTATTTTTAATATAACTTATTATATATTATTTTATTATTCAGTTATTATATTTTTGGCAAATAATAATTAAGTAAAATATAATATTAATAATATAATAATATAATATAATAATATATAATATAATAATAATATAATAATATAATAATAATATAATAAAAATAATAAAATAATAATATATTGTAATAATGATAAATAGAAAATAATAATATTAATAATCATCAAATGTTATCCAATTCTTTTTATTCTCATTTTTCATCATTATTGTCAGTTTAATGATTCGGTAATTATTATCATTATTACCTAAAAGCCAGAATCATCAATAAATGGAAAAAAGCATTTGGGTCTACTCTCAAAGCTATTTTTCGTAGATTTTGCCGCTTTTGATTTTGGATTTTTTCTTTTACCTTTTTTATTATAATGGCACAATTCCTGTTATTATCTCATTATTTATATTATACATCATATTTCGTTATCACTTTCTTTATCTCATATCATCATTATCTATCATTATCATATTATTGCAATTATCTCATTATTGCAATTATTATCATTATATGCAATTTTTGCAGTTATATATATATTTTTTACATCTTACTAATAACAACTACAATAATAATAGTAATAAAAATAATAATAACAATAATAACGTTTTATATCATTATTTATATCATTATTTTAATTAATATCGTATTACTGTAATTATTACTGTTATAATAATTATTTTACAATTATCACCAGTTAAAAATAATAAAAAATGATAATAATAACAATAATAATATTAATAACAATTTTAAAAACAATTGTATTATTATAATTATACTTATTATTATTATTATTGTTATTATTACAGTTATAATATATTTTTTGGCAATAATACTAATAATTTTAAAGTAATAACTAATAATAATGATAATGATAATTTAAATGATAATAATGATAATAATGATAATAATAATGATAAATAGTAATAATACTAAAAATTCATCAAATTTTATCCAATTCCCTTTTATTCTCACTTTTTATCATCATTATTGTCATGATTAATAGAATTCGGTAATTATTATCATTATTACCCTATAATTCCAGAATCATCAAATGAATGGAAAAAACGTCATTTTGGAGTCTACTCTCAAAAGGATATATTTCGCTAGATTTTAGCCGCTTTTCGACTTTTGGGAATTTTTTTTCTTTTCCTTTTTTTTAGTTATATTGGACCACAAGCAATTCCTGTTTATTATCAATCATTATTATCATGATTATCATCATTATTTCGTTATCATCCATCTTATCATCAGTTATCCATCATTATCATCATCATTAGCATTCATTATTGCAATTATTATCATCATTATGTGCAATAATATCATTATTTTGCATTATTGCAGTATAATATATATTTTTACATCTATACTATAACAACTACATAATATAGTATAGCAATAATAATACCATATCACGTTGTTGTTTTTTTTTTAATATCATTATTTATATCTTATTTTCATTAATATCGTTATTACTGTAATTATTTTTACTGTTATAATAATTATTTTTACAATTATACTACCATTAAAAAAAATAATAATGATAATAATACCAATAATGATATTAATAACAATATTATAACATTCGTATTAGGATAATTATATTATTATTATTATTATTGTTATTATTACAGTTAATAATAGATTTTTGCAATAATACAATAATTAAAGTAATAATCATCATAATAATATAATAATAATAATATAATAAGCATAATAATAACAATAATAATAATTATAATAATAATGATAATAATAATGATAATACTGTTATAATGAATATAATACTGATATAGTGTAATAATTAGTATCATCAAATGTTATCGAATTCTCTTTATTCTCACTTTTATCATCATTATTGATCATGGATTAATAGAATTCAGGTATTATATCATTATTACGCCTATATTGCCAGAATCATCAAGGAATGGAAAAACACGTCCGTTTTGGAGTCTATCTCAAAAGGCTATTTATTTTCGCTAGATTTTTGCCTGCTTTTCGACCTTTTGGGATTTTTTTTCTTTTACCTGTTTTTTATATATGGACACAAATTCCTGTTATTAATCATCATTGATTATCATGATGATCATCATTATTATCGTTATCATCATCATTATCATCATTATCATCATTATCATCATTAGCATCATCATTATCATCATTATTGCCATTTATTATCATCATTATTGCAATAATTATCATTATTATTGCAATTATTGCAGTATAATATATATTTTTACATCTATACTAGATAACAAACTACAATAATAATAGTAATAGCAATAATATAACAATAATACGTTTTTATAATCTTATTTATATCATATTTTAATTAATATCGTTGATTACTGTAATTATTTCTGTTATAATAATTATTTTTACAATTATACTACCAGTAAAAAAAATAATATGATAATAATAGACAATCATGATATTCATAACATATTCTCATTCGTATTATTATAATTATACTTATTATTAATTATTATTGTTATTGATTACAGTTTAATATATTTTTTGGCAATAATACTAATAATTAAAGTATATAATAATAATAATAATAATAAATGATAATAATAATAATAATAATAATAGTATAATAATAATAATAATAATATAATATAAGTGATAATAATAATTGTAATAACGATCAATATGATAATCATAATGAAAATCGTATAAATATTACTATACATCAATGTTATCTCCAAATTCTCTTTATTCTCACTTTTCATCATTATTGTCATGAGTAATAGAATTCAGGTAATTATATCTTTATTACCCTAATAATTGCCAGAATCATAAAATGAATGAAAAAAACGTCCATTTTGGAGTCTACTCTCAAAGATATATTTCGCTAGATTTTTGCCGCTTTTTCGACTTTTTGGATTTTTTTCTTTTTACCTTTTTTTTTTATTATATATGGACACAATTCCTGTTATTATCATCATTGTGTATCATGATTATCATCTTATTATCGTTATCATCATCATTATCATCATTATCATCATTATCATCATCATTATCATCATTATTGCATTATTATCATCATTATTGCATAATTATCATATTATTGCAATTATTGCAGTTATATAATATTTTTACATCTATAATATCTAATAACAACTACATAATAATCAGTATAGCAATAATAATAACAATAATAACGTTTTTATAATCGATTATTTATATCATTATTGTTATTCAATAGTCTTATTACTGTAATTATTACTTTATACAGAATTATTTTTACAATTATACTACCATTAAAAAAATAATAATGATCATAATACAAATAATGATATTTAATAAACATAGTATACAATTCGTATTATTATAATTATACTTATTATTATTATTTGTTATTATTAAGTTATATATATTTTTTGGCAATACTACTAATAATGTTAAAGTAATCTACTAATAATATAATAATAATAATATAATATAATAATCATAGTAATAATAATAATAATAATCATAATAATGATAAGAATAATTAGAATAATGATAATAAGTGATAATATAATGATAATAGTGATAATATTTAATAATCATCAAATGTTATCCAGATTCTCTTTTATTCTCACTTTTATCATCATTATTGTCATTATTATAAGAATTCAGGTAATTATTATCATTATTAACCTAATTATTGACCAGAATCATCAATGAATGGAAAAACGTCTTTTGGAGTCTACTCTCAAAAGCTATATTTCGCTAGATTTTGCCCGCTTTTTCGACTTTGGATTTTTTGTCTTTTAACCTTTTTTATTATATATGGACACAATTCCTGTATTATCATCATTATTAATCATGATTATCATCATTATTATCGTTATCATCACATTATCATCATTATCTCGATTATCATCATATAATCAACATTATCATTCAGTTTTGCAATTATTATCATCCTTCTTGCAATATTTTATCCATTATTAGTGCAATTATTGCAGTTATACTAATTTTTTTACATCTATACTAATAACAAACTACAATACTAATAGTGAATAGCAATAATAATAACAATAATAACTTTTTATAATCATTATTTTAATATCATTATTTTAATTAATATCGTTATTACTGTTAATTTATTTATGTTTATACTTTATTATTTTTTAACAATTAATAACTACCATAAAAAAATATAATGATAATAGATAACAATAAATGGATATTAATAACATATTATACAATTCGTATTATTATCATTATACTTATTATTATTTATTATTGTTATTTTACAGTTATACTATATTTTTGGCAATTAATACTAATAATTAAGTATATAATAAATAATATAATAATAATGATAATAAGAATTTTTAAATTACTAATATAATAATAATAATAATAATACTAATAATAAGATAATAATAATCATACTATAATAATAATATAATAACGATTCGGATAATGATCATATAAATGAAAATATACTAATATTAATAATCATCAATGTTATCCAATTCTCGTTATTCTCAACTTTTAGCATCATTATTGTCATGATTATCGAATTCAGGTCAATTATTATCATTATTACCCTAATAATTGCCAGAATCATCAATGAATGAAAAAACGTCTTTTTTGGAGTCTACTCTCAAAAGGCATATTTCGCTAGATTTTTGCCGCTTTTTCGACTTTTGTGTATTTTTTTTTCTTTTACCTTTTTTATTATAGATGACCATTCTTTTTTATCATCATTGTTTTATCATGATTTATCATCATTATTATCGTTATCATCATCATATCATCATTATCATCATTATCATCATCCTTATCATCATTATTAGCAATATTATCATCATTATTGCATAATTTATCATTATTATTGCAATTATTGCAGTTATAATATCTAATTGTTACATCTATACTAATAACACTACAATAATCATAGTAATAGCAATATAATACCACATAATAACGTTTTTATAATCATTATTTATTCATTATTTTAATTATATCGTTATTACTGTAATTATTACGGTTATAATAATTAGTTTTTAACAATTATACTACCAGTAAAAAATAATATGATAATAAATAACAATAATATATTAATAACAATTATTATAACAATTTCGTAGTATTCTAATTATACTTTTTTAATTATTATTTTATTGTTATTATTAACAGTTATATTTGTTGTGGCATAATACTAATGATTTAAAGTATAATAATACTAATAATAATAAACAAAAAAAAAAAAAAAAAAAAAAAAAAAAAAAAAATAATAATAGTGATAATAATGATAATGATAATGATAATAATGATAATAATGATTATAATAATGATAATAGTAATATTTAATAATCATCAAATTTTATCCACTTCTCTTTATTTACTTTTATCATCCATTATTGTCATGATTAATAAATTCAGGTAATTTTTATCATTATTACCCTAATATTGCCAGGAAGCATCAAATGATGGAAAAACGTCATTTTGGAGTCTACCTCTCAAAGGCTATATTTCGCTAGATTTTGCCGCTTTTTTCGACTTTGGGATTTTTTTCTTTTACCTTTTTTTTATATATATGGACACAATTCCCTGTTATTATCATCATTATTATCATGATTATCATCATTATTATCGTTATCATCATCATTATCCATCATTATCATCATTATCTCATCATTATCATCATTATTTGCAATTATTAATCACATTATTTGCAATAATACTTATTATTGCAATTATTGCAGTTATATATACAGTTTTACAGTCTATACTAATAACACTAACAATAATAATGTAATAGCAATAATAATAACAATCATAACGTTTTTCATAATCATTATTTATATTCATTATTTTAATTTAATATCGTTATTATGGTAATTATTACTTGTTATAATATTATTTTTACAATTATACTACAGTATAAAAATATAATGATAATATAACATAATGATAATAATAACAATATTTAACATTCGTATTATTATAATTATACTTATTATTCTTCTTATTTGTATTATTACAGTTTAATTATTTTTTGGCATAATACCTATAATTAATTACTTACTAATAATATATAATAATAATAATCTAATAATACTAATAATAATCATACATAATAATAATAATAATAATATAATTAATAGTGATAATCATAATGTTAATAATGATAATAATGCTAATATAATGATATAGTAATAATATTAATAATCATCACATGTTATCCAATTCCTTTAATCCTCACTTTTATCATTCATATATGTCATATAATAGAATTCAGGTATTAATATAGCATTTATTACCCTGAAATAATGCCAGAATCTCAAATGAATGAAAAGACGTCCATTTTTGGAGTCTACTCTCAAAGGCTATATTTCGCTAGATTTTGCGCTTTTTTCGACTTTTGGGATTTTTTTTTCTTTTACCTTTTTTTTATTAGATATGGACACAATTCCTGTTATTATCATCATTATTACATGATTATCATCATTATATTATCGTTTACATCATCGTTTAATTATCATCATTATCTATCATATATCATCATTATGCAATATTATCTCTTAGTGCAATTATTCTCCATCATTATTGGCAATAACTTTTATCATTCATTAGTGCAATTATTGCGTTATAATCTATATTTTTTACATCTATCCTTAGCTAACAACTACATAAATAATAGTAAATGCAATAATTAACATAATAACGTTTTATAATCATTATCTAAATCATTTCTTTAATTAATATCGTTTTATTACTGTAAATTATTACTGTTAGAATAATTATTTTTAAATTTTACTACCAGTAAACAAAATAACTAATGATACTAATAACAATCTGATATTAATAACAATATTATAACAATCGTATTATTATAATTCTACTTATCTTATTATTATTGTTATTTTATTAACAGTTATGCATATATTTTTGGCAATAATACTAATATTAAAGTATATATAATAATAATAATAATAATAATAATACTAATAATAATAATAATAATAATAATAATAATAATAATAATAATCATATGATAATAATTAATGATAATAATGATAATCTGATAATACTAATGATAATTAGTACTAATAGTTAATAATCATACAAATGTTATCCAAATTCTCTTAATTCTCCCTTTATCATCATTATTGTCATGATTAATAGACCAGTCAGGTAATTTATTATCATTATTACCCTAATAATTGCCGAATCCATCAAATGAATGGAAAAACGTCATTTTGGAGTCTACTCTCAAAAGCTATATTTCGCTATATTTGCGCTTTTTTGACTTTGGATTTTTTTTCTTTAACCTTTTTTTATTATATATTGGACACAATTCCTGTTATTATCATCATTATTATCATGATATCATCATTATTATCGTTATCATCATCATTATCATCATTATCATCATTATCATCATCATGTATCTCATTATTGCCATTTTTATCATCATTATGCAATAATTATCATTATTATTGCAGTTATTGCAGTTATATATATATTTTTACATCTATACTAATAACACCTACAATAATAATGTAATAGCAAATATAATACCATAATACGTTTTTATCGATCCTTATTTATATCATTATTTTAATTATAGCGTTATTACTGTAATTATTACTGTATAATATTATTTTTACAATTATACCACAAGTAAAAAAAATAGTAATGATAAAATAACAATAATGATTAATAACATATTATAACAATTCGTATTATTATATTATACTTATTATTACTATTATTGTTATTATTACCGTTATAATATATTTTTTCGCAATAATACAATAATTAAAGTAATATTCATACTAATAATATATATAATCAATAATCATAATAATAATACTAATAATAATCATAATGATAACATACTAATATAATAATAATAATAATGATAATACTAATGATAATAATGATAATAATGATTAATAATAATGTAATCGTAATAATATAATAATCATCATGTTTATCGAGCAAATTCTCTTTATTCTCACTTATCATCATTATTGGCATGATTAATAAATTCAGGTATTATTATCAATTATTACCCTACTAATTGCCAGGAATCATCAAATGAATGAAAACCGTCATTTGGAGTCTACTCTCAAAGGCTATATTTTCGCTAGATTTTGCCCGTTTTTTTCGACTTTTGGAATTTTTTTTCTTTTACCTTTTTTTTATTAAATATGGACACAATTCCTGTTTTATCTCATTATTATCATGATTATCATCATTATTATCTTTATCGATCATCATTATCATCATTATCATCATTATCATCATCATTATCATCATTATTGCCAATTATTATCATCATTATTACAATAATTATCATTATTATTGCATTTTGCAGTTATAATATATATTTTTACATCTATACTAATAACAACTACAATAATAATGTAATGCAATATAATAAAATAATACGTTTTTATAATCATTATTTAATCATTAGTGTAATTAATATCGTTTTACTGTGATTATTTACTGTTTAATAATTATTTTTTTACTTATACACCAGTAAAAAAAATAAGTATGATAATCATAATAATAATGAACTATTCAATCACAATATTATAACAATCGTATTATTATAATTAGACTTATTCTTATTATT
The DNA here is from genome assembly GCF_015228065.2 of Penaeus monodon. NCBI lineage: Eukaryota > Metazoa > Arthropoda > Malacostraca > Decapoda > Penaeidae > Penaeus > Penaeus monodon. The sequence continues at coordinate 58,535 of NW_023660174.1, read as the reverse complement.
CTTGTATATTAATACAGTTATAATATATTTTTTTGGCAATAATACTAATAATTTAAGTAATATAATCTAATAATAAGAGATAATAATAATAATAATATATAATACACTAATAATCATAATAATAATTGATGATAATAATGTATAATACTGATACTAATGACATACTAATAATTGATCATCGTAATAAATGATTAATAATCATCCATGTTATGCCAAATTCTCTTTATTCTCACTTTTTTCTCATCATTATTGTCATGATTACAGAATTCAGTATTATTATCATTATTACCCTAATCATTTGCCGAAATCATCAAATGAATGGAAAAACACTTCATTTTGGAGGTCTACTCTCAAAACTATAATTTCGCTAGATTTTTGCGTTTTCGACTTCTGGGATTTTCTTTCCTTTACCTTTTTTTTTTAATTATATATTGACACAATTCTGTTTTATCTCATTATTATGCATGATTTCATCATTATTATCTTATCCGCATCATATCATCATTATCATCATTATCAATCATCATTATCATCCTATTGCAATATTATCATCATTATTAGCAATAACATTATCATTATTACTGCAATTATTGCAGTTATATAGTATATTTTACATCTAACTAATACAAACTACAATAATATAGTAATCGCAATAATGATAACAATAATCACGTTTTTTATCATCATTACTTATATCATTATTTAATTAATATCGTTTATTACTGTAAATTATTACTGTTATAATAATTATTTTTACAAATTATATCTACCAGTAAAAAATAATAATAATGATAATAATAACAATGAATGATATTATAACAATATTATAACCAAATTCGTAGTATTAAATTTATACTTATATTATTATTAATTGTTATTATTACAGTTATAATATATTGTTTTTTGGCAATAATACTAATATTAAAGTATAATAATAATATAATAATAATAATTTAATAATAATACTAATAATAAGATAATATAATAATATAATATAATGATACATAATAATGATAATATGATAAGAGCTAATAATAATATAATAGTAAGAATTTAATAATCATCAAATGTTACCAATTCTCTTTATTCTCACTTTTATCATCATTATTGTCATGATTAATCGATTCAGGTAATTATTATCATTATTACCCTAATAATTGCAGAATCATCAATGAATGGAAAAAACCGTTCCATTTTGGAGTCTACTCTCAAAGGCTATATTCGCTAGTTTGCGCTTTTCTACTTTGGGTTTTTTTGCCTTTTACCTTTTTTTATTAATATGGACACAATTCCTGTTATTATCATCATTATTATCTGATTATCATCATATTATCGTTATCATCATAATTATCATCATTATCATCATCATTATCATCATTAGTGCAATTATTATCATCATTATTGCAATAATTATCATTATTACTTGCAATATTGCAGTTATAATATATATTTTTTACATCTACCTAATAACAACTACAATAATAATAGTAATAAGCAAAATAATAACAATATCGTTTTTATAATCCTTATTTATATCATGATTTTAATTAATATCGTTATTACGTAATTACTTTACTGTTAATAGATATTATTTTTACATATACGACCAGTAAAAAAATAATAATGATAATAATAACAATAAGTATAATAACAATATATAACAATTCGTATTATATTATACTTACATACTTATTATTATATTATTATTGTTATGTCTTACAGTTTATAATATATTTTTTGCAATAATACTAATAATTAAAGTAATAATAATAATAATAATAATAATATAATATAATAATAATATAATAATATAAAATAATAATAATATTAATAATAATAATGCTAATAATATGATATAATGATAATAAGGATATAATAATGATAATAGTAATAAGTATTAATAATCATCAAATGTTATCCAAATTCCGCTTTATTCTCACTTTTATCATCATTATTGTCATAGATTAATAGAAGTCAGGTATTGATTATCATTATACCCTTAATAATTGCCGAATCATCAAATGAATGAAAAAACGTCTTTTGGAGTCTACTCTCCAGGCTATATTTCGCTAGATTTTGCGCTTTTTTTCGACTTTTGGGATTTTTTGTCTTTTAAACTTTTTTTTATTATATAGTGGGACACAATTCCTGTTATTATCATCATTATTATCATGATTAATCATCATTTATTATCGTTATCATCATCATTATCATCATTATCATCATTATCTCATCCATTATCTCATTAGTGGCAATTAATTTATCCATCATTATTGAATAATTATCATTATTATTGCAATTATTGCAGTATAAATATATTTTTTTACATCTATAACTAATACCAACTACAATAATAATAGTAATAGCATAAGAATAACATATAACGTTTTTATAATCATTATTTATATAATTATTTTAATTACTATCCGTTATTACTGTAATTATTACTGTTTTAATCAATTATTTTTACAATTATACTACCATAAAAAAAATAATGATATAATAAAATAATATATTAATAACATATTATACCAATTTTCGTTATTATCATTATACTTATTATTATTATTATTGTTATTATTACGTTATAATATATTTTTTTTTGGCAATAATACATAATTAAAGTAATATATCAATAATAATAATAATACTAATAATAATAATAATAATAATAATAATAATAATAATAATAAAGTAATAATAATCATATAATATGATAATATAATGATAATATGATAATAATGATACATAATATTATAATAGTGATAATAATTACTAATCATCAATGTTATTCCAATTCTCTTTATTCTCACTTTTATCATCATTATTGTCTGTTAATAGAATCAGGTAATTATTATCAATTCTTACCCTAATAATTGCAGAATCATCAATGACTGGAAAAACGTCATGTTGGAGTCTACTCTCAAAGGCTATATTCGCTAGATTTGGCCGCGTTTTTCGACTTTTGGGATTTTTTTAATTTACCTTTTTTTTATTATATATGACACAATTCCTGTTATTATCATCATTAATTATCTGATTATCTTCATTATTATCGTTATCATCATAATTATCATCATTATCCTCATTCTCATCATCATTATCATCATATTGCATTATTATCATCCTTATTGCAATAATTTCATTATTTTGCAATTATTTGCAGTTATAATATATATTTTTACATCTATACTAATAACAACTATATTAATAATAGTAATAGCAATAAAAAGACAATAATAATAATAACGTTTTTATAATCATTATTTTATATCATTATTTTATTAATAATCGTTATTACTGTAATTATTACTGTATATAATAATTTATTTTTCACAATTATCCTACCAGTAAAAAAATCATAATGATGATATAACAATAATGATATTATAACAATATTATAAACATTCCTATTATTATAATATCTTATTATTATTATTAGTGTTATTATTACAGTTATAATATATTTTTGCAATATACTATAATTAAAAGTAATAATAATAATAATCATAATAATAATAATAATAATAATAATAAATAATAATAATAATACTTCTTATTAATGAGAATAATGATAATAATGATAATAATAATTGTATAATAGTAATAATACTTAATATCATCAAATGTTATCCAAATTCTCTTTTATTCTCACTTTATCATCATTATTGTCATGATTATAGAATTCAGGTAATATTATCATTATTACCCCCGAATAATTGCCGATAATCATCAAAATGAATGGAAAAAACGTCATTTTTGGAGTCTACTCTCAAAGCTATATTTTCGCTAGATTTTGCCGCTTTTCGACTTTTGGGATTTTTTTTCTTTTAACCTTTTTTATATTATATATGGCCACAATTCCTGTTATTATCATCATATTAGCATGATTATCATCATTATAGCGTTATCATCACATTATCAATCATTATCATCATTATTGCAGATTATTATCATCATTAGTGCAATAATTATCATTATTATGCGATATTGCAGTTATTAATATATATGTTTACATCTTACTAATAACAAACTACAATATAATAGTCATAGCAATAATAATCACATAATAACGTTTTTATAATCATTATTTATATCATTATTTTAATTAATATCGTTATTTACTGTAATTATTACTGTTAGAATAATTATTTTACAATTATACACCAGTAAAAAATAATAATGATAATAAAACAATACTGATATTAATACACATATTATAACATTCGATTTATTATAATTATACTTGATTATTATTATTTTGTTATTATTAATTATAATATATTTTTTGCATATACGAATCTTAAGTAATAATAATAATAATAATCATAATATAATAATAATACTAAGAATAATAATAATATAAGTATAATAATATAATATAATAATATTAATAATTACTGATAATATTATATAATCGTAATATAATGATCATTAATAATATTAATAATCATCAATGTTATCCAATTCTCTTTATTCTCACGCTTTATCATCATTATTGTCATGATTAATAGATCAGTATTATTATCATTATTACCCTAATAATTGCCGAGAATCATCAAATGAATGGAAAAACGTCATTTTGGGTCTCTCTCAAAAAGGCTATATTTCGCTAGATTTTGCCGCTTTTTCGACTTTTGGGGATTTTTTTGGGGAGGGGGGGGTTCTTTACCGTTTTTTTATTATAATAGGACACAATTCCTGTTATTATCATCATTATTATCATGATTAGTCATCATTATTATCGTTATCATCATCATTATCATCATTTCATCATTATCATCTCATTATATCATTATTGCAATTATTTTATCATTATTGCATAATTTCATTATTATTGCATTATTGCAGTTATAATATATATTTTTTACATCTATAACTAATAACAACTACAATAATTAATAGTATTAGCAATAATAATAACACTCATAACGTTTTTTTATAATCCTTATTTTATCATTATTTTAATTAAATACGTTTTCTGTAATTATTACTGTTATAATTAATATTTTTTACAATATACTACCATAAAAAAAATAAATGATAATAATAACATATGATTTAATACAATATTATAACACTTCGTATTATTATAATTTACTTATTTTATATTATGTTATTATTACAGTTAATAAAATCTATTTTTTGTAATAATACTAATAATTAAAGTAATAATCATAATAATGAATAATATAATCATAAATAAGTAATAATATAATAGATAATAATAATAATAATAATAATAAAATGATACTAAATACTGATAGAATGATAATAATATAATAATAACTGATAATAGTAATAATATTAATAATCATCAAATTTTTATCCAAATTCTCTTTATTCTCCACCTTTTATCATCCTTATTGTCCTGATGAATAGTATTCAGGTATTATTCGCTTATTACCCTACTAATTGCCAGAATCATCAATGGAATAAAAAACGCATGTTTGGAGTCTACTCTCCAAAGGCTATATTTTTTCGCTAGATTTTGCCGCTTTTTTCGACTTTGGATTTTTTTCTTTACCCTTTTTTTTTATTATATCTGGACACCATTCCTGTTTTATTCATCATTATCTATCATGATTATGATCATTATTATCGATTATCATCATCATTATCATCATTAGTCGTCATTATCATCATCATAATCATTATTGCCATTACTATATCATCCATTTGCAATAATTCTCATTATTACATTGCAATTATTGCAGTTATAATAATATATTTTTACAATCTATACTAAAACACTACAATTAATATAGTAATAGCAATAATCATAACAATTTAACGTTTTTATAATCATTATTTATATCATTATTTTTAATTAATATCGTTATTACTGTAATTATTACTGTTTATAATATTCTTTTTAAACAATTATACTACCAGTAAACACAAAATAATAATGATATACTACAATAATGATATTAATACAATATTATAAAACACTTCGTATTATTATACATTATACTTATTATTTGATTTGTTATTATTTACAGTTATAATATCTGTTTTGGCATAATACGAATAATTAAGTAAAATATAAAAGAATAATATAATAATAAAATAATATAAATAATACTAATAATAATAATAAATACTAATAATAATCATAATAATAAGGACCATTCATAATGATTGATAATGATAATAATGATAATAATACATGATAATAGGTACTACTATTAATAATCATCAAATGTTATCCAAATTCTCATTCATTCTCACTTTTTATCATCATTATTGTCATTGATTATAGAATTCAGGTAATTATTATCATTATTACCCTAATAATTGGCCATTAGATCATCAATGAAATGGAAAAACCGGTCATTTTGGAGTCTACTCTCCAAAAAGGCGATATTTCGCTAGCTTGCCGCTTTTTCGACTTTGGGATTTTTTTCTTTTACCTTTTTTTATTATATATGGATCACAATCCTGTTATTAATCATCATTATTATCTGATTATCATCATTTTATCGCTATCATCATCATTATCATCATTATCATCATTATCATCATCATTATCATCATTATTGCATTATTTCCCCAATCATTAATTGCATAATTATCATTATTATTGCAATTATTGCAGTTATAATGTATAGTTTACATCTATACGATAACAACTACAATAATAATAGTAATAGCATAAATAATCACAATAAACGTTTTTATATCTTATTTATATAAATTATTTTAATTATAATCGTTATTGCTGTAATTATTACTGTTATAGAATTATTTTTTTACAATTATACTACCAGTAAAAAAATAATAATGATAAATAATAACAATATGATATTAATAACACTATTATCACAATTCGTATTATTATAATTATACTTGATTATTATTATTATTTTATTATTACAGTTATACTTATTTTTTTGGCAAATATACTAATAATAAAGTAATACTCAATAAACTAATCATGAATAATACAATAAATATCCTAATTAATATTATATAATAATTATAATTAATAATAATAATGATCAATAATACTGATAACTGATAATATGATAATAATACTGATAATAGTACTAATATTAATAATCATCAAATGTTATCCAAATCTCTTTTTCTCCACTTTTATCATCATTATTGTCATGATTAATAGAATTCAGTAATTATTATCATTATTACCCCTAATAATTGCCAGAATCACAATGAATGGAAAAAAACGTCATTTTGGAGTCTCCTCTCAAAGGCATAATATTTCGCTAGATTTTGCCAGCTTTTCGACTTTTGTGATTTTTTTTCTTTTACCTTTTTTTATATATATGGACCACAATTCCTGTTATTATCATCAGTATTATCATGATTATAATCATTATTATCGTATCTCATAATTATCTCATTATCATCCCTTTCACATCATTTAATCATCATTATTGCAATGATTATCATCATTATTGCAATACTTATCATTATATTGCATTATTGCAGTTATAATATATATTTTTTACATCTATACTAATAAAAACTACAATAATAATAGTAATATCCATAATCTAACAATATAACGTTTTTTATAATCATTATTTATATCATTATTTTATTAATATCGTTATTACTGTAATTATTACTGTTATAGATATTATTTTTACAATTTACTACCTAGTAAAAAAAATAATAATGATAATAAAACAATAATTATATTAATAAACAATATTATTAAACAATTCGTATTATTATAATTATACTTATTATTATTATTATTGTTCTTATTACAGTTATAATATATTTTATGCAATAATACTAATAATACAGTACTCTTACTCTACTAATAATATAATAATATATAATAATAATAATAATAATTAATAATCATAATAATAATAATCTAATAATTGATAATCATAATGATAATAATGATATAATGATAATAACTATAATAGTAATGATTTATAATCATCAAATGTTACCCAAATTCTCTTTATTCTCACTTTTATCATCATTATTGTCATGATTAATAGAATAGGTAATTATTATTATTATTAACCCTAATATTTCCAGGAATCATCAATGAATGGAGAAAAACGTCATTTTGGTTCTCTCTCAAAGGCTATATTTCGCTAGATTTTGACGCTTTTTCGAATTTCGGGTTTTTTTTCCATTTTTTTATTATATATGGACACAATTCCTGTTATATCATCATTATTATCATGATTATCATCTATTATTATCGTTTATCATCATCATTATCATCATTATCATGCATCATTATCATCATTATTGTACTTCATTATCATCATTATTGCATAATTATCATTCTTATTGCATTATTTGCAGTTATATATATATTTTTACATCTATACTATACCCTACAATAATACTATAATAGCAATAATAATAACAATAATAACGTTTTTTATAATCGTATTTTATATCATTATTAATTAATATCGTTATTCTGTAATTATTACTGTTAAATAATTATTTTTACAATTATACTACCAATAAAAAAATAATCAATAGTAATAATAATAAGAATGATATTAATAACAATATTAATAACAATTCGTATTATTTAATTATCTTATTATTTTATTATTGTTATTATTACAGTTATACATTATAATTTTTTGGCAATAATACTAATAATTACGTAATAATAAATAATAATAATATAATAATAATAATAATATATAATAATAATAATAATATATAAAATGTAATAATAATTCTAATAATGATATAATGACTAATATAATGATAATGAGTATAATATTCCTAATCATCAATGTTATCCAAATTCCTCTTTATTCTCCCTTTTAATCATCATTATTGTCATGATTACATAGAATTCATGTATTTTATCATTATTACCCTAAATAATTGACAGAATCATCAAATGAATGAAAAACGCATTTTGGAGTCTACTCTCAAAAGCTATATTTCGCTAGATTTTTGCCGCTTTTTCGACTTTTGGGATTTTTTTTCTTTTACCTTTTTTTATTATATATGGCCACATTCTGTTATTATCATCATTATTACATGATTATCATCATTATTATCGTTACATCATCATTTCATCATTATCATCATTAATCATCATCATTATAATCATTATTGCAATTATTATCATCATTTTGCAATAATTATCTTTTTTATTGCTTTTATTGCAGTTATAATATATCTTTTTTACATCTAACTAATAACAACTACAATAATAATAGTAAATAGCAAAATAATAACATAATAACGTTTTTATAATCATTATTTATATCATTATTTTAATTAATATCGTTATTACTGTAATTATTACTGTTATAATAATTTGGTTTTTACAATTATCTACCAGTAAAAAAAATATCATGATAATACTAACAATATGTATTTAATAACAATATTATAGCAATTCGTATTATTATAATTAGACTTATTATTATTATTATTGTTTATTATTACAGTTATTCTATATTTTTTGGCAATAATACTAATAATAAAGGAATAATAATCATATAATAATAATATAATAATATAATAATAGTCAATAATAATAACATACATAATAAGATGGATAATAATAATGAGAATAATGATAATAATGATAATAATAATGATAATAGTATAATATTAATAATCATCAAAATGTTATCCAAATTCTCTTTATTCTCACTTTTATCATCATTATTGTCATGATTATAGAATTCCAGGTAATTGATTGATCTTATTACCTAATAACTTGCCAGAAATCATCAATGAATGGAAAGAAACGTCATTTTGGAGTCTACTCTCAAAAGCTATATTTCGCTAGATTTTGCCTTTGCCGCTTTTTCCGACTTTTGGGATTTTTTTTCTTTTACCTTTTTATTATATATGGGACACAATTCCTGTTATTCTCATCATTATTATCATGATTATCATCATTAATGTATCGTTATCATCATCATTATCATCATTATCATCATTATCATCATCATTATCCTACATTATTGAATTATTAATTATCCATTATTGCAATAATTATCATTATTATTGTAATTATTGGCAGTTATAATTATATTTTTACATCTATACTAATAACGACTACAACTACAAAATAATAGTATAGCAATAATATAACAATAATAACGTTTTTATAATATTATTTTATCATTATTTTAATTAATTCGTTATTACTGTAATTCTTACTGTTATGAATAATTCTTTTTACATTATACTACCAGTGAAAAAAAATAATAAGATAATAATAACAATAATGATATTAATAACAATATTATAACAATTCGTATTATTATAATTATACTTATTATTTATTTTTATTGTTATTATTACAGTTTAATATATTTTTTTTTTTTTTTTTTGGCGAATAATACTAAATTAAAGTATAATAATAAATAATACTAATAATAAATAATAGTAATAAAATAATAATAATGATAATACTATACATAATAATAATGATAAATAAAATAAATATAATATAAAATAATAATATAATAATGAGAATAATGATATAATATTATAATAGTGAATAATATTTAATATCATCAATGTTATCCCAAATTCCCTCCTTTATTCTCACTTTTATCATCATTATTGCCATGATTTAATAGAATTCCGGTAATTAAATCTTATTACCCTAATAATTGCCAGAATCATCAATAATGGAAAAACGTCCCATTTGGAGTCTACTCTCAAAAGGCTTATATTTCTCTAGATTTTTCGCTTTTTCGACTTTTGGGATTTTTTTTTCTTTCGCCTTTTTTATTATATATGGACCCAACTTCCTGTTATATCATCATTATTAGCATGATTTCTCTCATTATTATCGTTATCATCATCATTATCATCATTATCATCATTATTTGCAATTATTATCCTCATTAATTGCATTAATTACATTTTATTCAATTTGGCGTTATAATATGATTTTTTACCTGTACACTATAAACAATACCACTAATATAGTAAAGCAATAATAATTGAACAATAATAACGTTTTTATAATCATTGATTTATATCATTATTTTAATTTATACGTTATTCCTGTAATTATTACTGTTATTAATAATTCTTTTTACAATTTACTACCAGTAAAAAAATTAAAATGATAATAATAACAATATGATATTAAAACAATATTTAACATTCGGATTATTATAATTATACTTATTATTATTATTTTGTTATTCATTACAGTTATAATATCTTTTTTTGGAAATAATACTAATAATTCCAGTAATAATACATATACTGATAATAAATAATAATATCTAATAATAATAATAATAATAATAATAATCATACATAATAAATAATAATGATAATCATATGATAACAATGATAATAATGATAATAATGATGATAAGTAATAATATTAATAATCTCAATTGGTTTCCATTCTCTTTATTCTCACTTTCTCATCATTATTGTCATGCTTATCGAATTCAGGTAATTATTATCATTATTCCCTAATAATTGCCAAATCCTCAAATTAAGGAAAAACGTCATTTGGAGTCTAACTCTCAAAAGGCTATATTTCGCTAGATTTGCCGCTGTTTCGCTTTTTGGGATTTTTTTTCTTTTACCTGTGTTTTTATTATATATGGACACAATTTCCTGTTATTATCATCATTATTAATCATGATTACATCATTATTAGCGTTATTCTCATCATTATCATCATTATCATCATCATTATCATTATTATTGCAATTTAATCATCATTCTTTGCATTTAATTATCATTATATTCGCATTATTGCGTTTATAATATATATTTTTACAGCTATACTATCACAACTACAATAATAATGTAATAGCAATAATAAATACAATAAATAACGTTTTTATAATCATTATTTAATACTCATTATTTTAATTATATCGTTATTACTGTAATTATTCACTGTTATAATAATTATTGTTACATTATCACTACCAGTAAAAAATAATAGGATAGATAAATAACAATAATGATATTAATAACAATATTATAACAATTCGTATTATTATAATTAATACTTATTATTATTATTATTGTTATTATTACAGTTTAAGATATTTTTTGGCATAATACTAATCATTAACGTAATAATAATATATAATAATAATAATCAATAATAATAATAATAATATATAATAATAATGTAATATAATAATACTAATGATAATAATGATAATCATGATAAATAATACTGACAATTAGTAATAATATTAATACTCATCAATTTATCGAAGTCTCCTTTATTCTCACTTTTACATCATCATTATTGTCTGATTATAGAATTCAGTTATTAATTATCATTATTGTACCATAATTGCCATAATCATCAAATGATGGCAAAACGTCATTTTGGAGTCCTACTCTCAAACGGCTATAATTTTCGCTAGATTTTGGCGCTTTTTCGAACTTTTTGTGATTTTTTTTCTTTACCTTTTTTTATTATATCAGTGGACACAATTCCTGTTATTTATCTATTATTATCATGAGTTCATCATTATTATCGTTATCATCATCATTATCATCATTATCATCATTATCATCATCATTATCATCCTAATTGCACTTATTATCATCATTATTGCGAATAATTATCATTATTAATTGCGTTATTGCAGTTATACTATATATTTTTACATCTATACTAATAACAACTAGCAATATAATAGTAATAGCAATAATAATACAATAATAACGTTTTTATAAATCATTATTTATATCATTATTTTAATTATATCGTTTTACTGTAATTTTACTGTTTATAATAAATTATTTTTAAATTATCTACAGTAAAGAAATAATAATGATAAATAATAACAATAATGATATTAATACAATATTATAACAATTCGTATTATATAATTAACTTATTATTTTTTTTTGTTTCAAATTAATTATTGTTATTAGTACGTTATAATCTATTTTTTGGCATAATCAGCTTAATAATTAAGTAAAATCAGAATAATAATAATAATAATCATGAATCATACTAATCTCATAATAATATCGATGATAACTAATAATGATATAATGATCAATAATGAAAGAATAATGATAATAGTAATAATATTAATAATCATCAAATGTTATCCAAATTCTCTTTATTCTCACTTTTATCATCATTATTGTCATGATTCATAGAATTCAAGGTATTATTATCATTATTACCCTAATAATGCCATAATCATCAAATGATTGAAAAAACGCATTTTGGGAGTCTTACTCTTCAAGGCTATCTTTCGCTAGATTTTGCGCTTTTTCGACTTTTGGGATTTTTCTTTCTTTAACCTTTTTTTTATTATATAGTGAAACAACCAAAACAATTATTTTTTTTTGTTTTTGTTTCCCCCCCCCCCCCTTTTAGTAATCATCATTATTATCATGTTATCATCATTATTCGTTATCAATCATAATTATCATCATTAGCATCATCATATATCATCATTATTTGCAATTATTTCATCATTATTGGCATAAGTATCATTTTAATGCAATTATGCAGTTATAATATATATCTTTACATCTATACTAGAACAACTACAATAATAATAGTAATAGCAATAATAATAACATATAACGTTTTATAATCATTATTTATATCATTATTTTAATTACTATCGTTATTACTGTAATGTATTACTGTTATAATAATTATTTTTACAATTATACTACCAGTAAAAAAAAAATAATGATAATAATAACATAATTGATATTATACAATATTATAACAATTCGTATTATTATAATTATAAACTTATTATTATTATTATTGTTATATTACAGTTGTAATAATTTTTTGGCAATAATACCTAATAATTTAAAGTAATAATAATATAAATATAATTAATAATAATGATAATAATAATAATAATAATATAATACTATTAATAATAATATAATAATAATATAATACATGACAATAATAATGATAATAATGATCAATGAATGTAAAAATAATGATATATTAATAATATTAATAATCAGCAATTTATCCAAATTCGCCTTTATTTCCACTTTTATCATCATTATTGTCCATGATTAATAGAATTCAGTAATATTATCTATATTACCCTAATAATTGCCAGAATCCTCAAATGAATGAAAAAACGTCATTTTGGAGTCAACTCTCAAGGCTGATATTTACGCTAGATTTTGCCGCTTTTTGACGGGGCTTTTGGGATTTTTTTTTTACCTTTTTTTAATTATATACGGACACAATTCCTGTTATTATCATTATTATTATCAGATTAGCATCATTATTTCGTTCTCATCATCAATTATCATCTTATCACATCATTATCATCATTATTAAAACAATTATTATCATCATTATTGCAATAATTGTAATTATTATTGTCGATTATTGCAGTTATAATATATATTTTTACATCTATACTAGATAACAACTACAATAATACTAGGACTAGCCAATATATAACAATAATAACGTTTTTAGAATCATTATTTATATCATTATTTTAATAATATCGTTATTACTGTATTATTAACGTTATAAGAATTTCTTTACAATTATACTACCACTTAAAAATATAATAATGATAAAGATAGATAATCTATTACTAACAATATTATAACAATTCGGTATTATTATATTATACTTTTATTATTATGATTATTGTTATATTACAGTTATAATATATTTTTTGCAATAGTACTAATACTTATAGTAATAATGATATAATAATAATAATAATGATAATAATAATAAATTATAATAAGAATGATCAATCATAATGATATAGTATATATATAATCTCAAATGTTATCCAATTCTCTTTATTCTCACTTTTATCATCATGTATTGCAGATTATAAATTTCAGGTAATTATTATCATTATTACCCTTAATAATTGCTCAGAATCATCAAATGAATGGAAAAAACTCCTTTTGGAGTCTACTCTCAAAGGCTATATTCGCTAGATTTTGCCGCTTTTTCGACTTTTGTGATTTTTTTTCTTTTTACTTTTTTTATATATATGGACACATTCCCTGTTATTATATCATTATTCTCATGATTATCATCATTATTTGTTATCAGCATCTTATCATCATTATCATTATCATTATCATCATTATTGCAATTATTATCATCATTATTGCAATCATTTTCATTATTTATTGAATTATTGCAGTTATCAATATTATCTTTACATCTATACTACTAACAGCTTACAATATAATAGTAATAGCATATGATCAACATAATAACGTTTTTATAATCATTATTTATGTCATTATTTTAATTCAATTCGTTATTTATGTAATTATTACTGTTATTAGATATTATTTTTACAATTTACTACCAATACAAATAATAATAATGATATATAACAATAATGATATTAATAACAATATTATAACAATATGTATTATTTATAATTATACTTATTATATTATTTTGTTTTATTACAGGTATCATATAGTTTTTGGCAATAATACTAAACATTAAAAGTAATAATAATAAATAATAATAAATATATAATAATAATAACAATAATAATAATATAATTATAATAATGAATAATAATAATTATTTAATTATACTAATACAATAATAATAATGATTAAAATTAATCAAAATTTTTTAAAAATTTATACCATTGAATAATAATTTTAATTATTATATTATTATTATTTTTGGGAAATTACAGAAATAAAAAATTTTTGGATAATACTAAAAGTATATTTTAGATTTTATAATACAATTGATTTATATAATACATAATATAATTAATATATATATTCCTGTTATATATCATTTTATCATTTTCATCATATTTTATATTTATAAATTTATATATATATTACTATTAATTAATAAATATTAATTAATCAATTATATAATTCAAAATGATATATTAATTTTGCAAAATTTTCACTTAATAATATTATTTACATTTTATCATATAGAACTTTTTATTATTTATATCTTATCAATTAGATCTATTACGTATTATAATCTATATACATTATTTTATTATATCATCATTATCATAATATTATATTATATATATTATTAATACATTACTATCATATTATTATATATATAATATTATTATATAATTATACATTAATATTATTAGAATAATAAAATAAATAATATTAAATAATTTAATATATTTAATTCTTTTATGTAATATTATATATAATATTAATTTTAATATAAATACAATATAATAATAATAATAATAATAATCATAAATAAAATATATAACCATAATAATTTTATAATAATTACTTTTATTTTATTCATTTTAATTTAAATATTTTTGAATATATTAATTAATAATAATATAAATAATATATAATAAAAAATATTATTATATAATCACTAATATATAATATATTAATTTATTATTTCATTTATTTTTTTTTTACTTTTTATTTTAAATTGGCATCTTATAATAATATTATAAATATTATCATATTATAATATAAATCTATATAATCATAAAATTTATTTCAGTTTATTCATTATGATTTTCATCTTTTGTCTTTTTTATTTTGGAATATTTCTTTAATTTATATAATAATATGAACACCAAATAATAATAATATATCATATTATACTATATCATATTATATCATTATTTATTATCATATTAATTTTTGATATTTATACTTATTATTATTATCATTATTATTGATATATCAATTAATATATATATATAATAACAATAAATAATAAATATTATAATATACTAATTATAAATTATAACATTTTATTATTATATTATATATTATTAATTATATGTTTTTCAATAATCTAAATTAAATAATAATAATATATACAATAAATAATAATAATAAAATATTAATAATAATTAATATAATATTAATAATATGTAAATACTTATATTATTTATATAATATTAAATTTATATCATTATTTATAATATTTTATATCTATATTAAATAATATAATTATATAATATATATTATATAATATTGAATATTAAATAAATAATTTTGAATATATATATAAATTAAATTTAAATTTTTAGTTATTTTATATAATATATTAATTAAAATTTAGAAATATATTTTAACCAAAATTCCTTAAATCACTATTTATATATTCATTTTGATATACTTCTATGGTTATTTTCTCTAATTATCCATTATTGCAATTATAATAATATTATCATACTTTATATTATTAATTGCAATTATTCGTTTAATCTATTTCTTTATATATTATCATATTACTTATATATTTATCAATACACTTATATCATTAATCAATTATATATTATATCATATATTAATATATTATAATTGTTTTCATATTATTAATTATAATTATTTTCATTTTTACATACATATAATAACATAAAATAATTAATAATTTATAAAATACATAACACATATTATAAATAATAATAATATAATATTTATAATCATATTATTATTAATATTATTCAAATTATTAAATTTTATTATATCATATTATAATTTTTAAATAATTATAAAAATATAATAAATATATAATAAAACTAATAATAATAATAATAATAATTAAAAAATATTAAATTTAAAATTTTTTTATTTCAAATTTTTTATAAATTTTCTTTTTCACTTTTAATATTCAATCATTATATATTATAAAACAATTCCGTATTACATCATAATATATTCTACATTTTACCTTTTCACATTTTAATTTTCTTATCTTTTAATTTTTCTGATCAATTTTTATTATCATATTATCAATAATTATATCATTATATGATATATCTATATTTATAATATATATAATATATATTAATATATTATTAATTATTATCTAATATTCATTATTCATTATAATTAAATTATTGAATTATTGTTATATAATTTTTAATAATACTAATCAAAATATATATAAAATATTATAATTAATACGTTTATATAATTATTTATATCATTATTTAATATATATTTTATAATTATTATTATAAAATTATTTTGATTATTATACTATATAATATAATAATGATATAATATAATAAATATAATAACAATTTTAAAACTATTATTATATTATATATACTTATTATTAATATTTATATTAATATATAATTATTTAATAATACTAATAATATAAAATAATAAATAATAATAATAATATAAATAAATAATATATAATAATTAATAATAATAATTATAATTATTATAATATTTTTATTATTAATATTCGTATATTATATTTTACTATAATTAATATCATATATAAAATAATAATTTTTGTAATATTTAAACAATTTTATATTTCGTTTTCACTTATTGTTTTATTTTAATATTTGTAATACTATATTTTATATACTGTAAACATATTATCATATATATTAACTTATTTCATATTTAATTTTTTCTTTCTTCATTATTATCATTATATATTGCATTATTTCATATTTTTCATTATTATCATTATATATAATTTTGATCATAATATATATTTTAATATATATACAAACATATATAGTATAACTATATAACATAATACATTTTATAATATTATTATATATATTTATTAATTAATTTAGTAATTATTACGTATATAATATTTTTAATTAACTACCATACATTAATAATATTAATAATCATAATTTAATAAATATTATACTTAGCATAATTTTATTTACTTTATATTTATTTATTATAATAATTTTAATAATATATTATTAATAATATAATTAATAATATAATATATAATTAATATAATAATAATATAAAATTATAAATTTTTTATTATATTTAATATATTGTCAATTATTAAAATCTGTTATTATCATATTATTAATATATAAACAATTAAATTATTTTGATTATTATCAATATTGTAATTCATCAATTTGCGACTAATCTTTTGGGATATTCATATTTATATTTTTAATTTTAGTTTTTCTTTGTTTTTTATACATTCTTATATAATTGATCATATTTATTATCATCATATCAATTAATTATATCTTATATCATATTATCATTATTCAATTATTATCATTATATTATTTATATCATTATTATCAATTTTGATTATTATATATTTATTAATATATTATATTTAAATATATAAAAATAATAATATATACATTAAAATAATTATAATATAATTTATAATTTATAATATTATAATCTTATTATATATTATTACTTTTATTATTACATACAATAATTATATAATTATATAACATAAAATAATAAAATGTATAATAATAATATAATAATATAATAATTAAAATAATAATATATATAATAATAATAATAATTATATATAAAATAATAATTCAAAGTTATCAAAATCTTTATTCACTTTTATACATATTGTATGATTAATACAATTCTGGTATTAATATCATTATTACCTAATATTCCAAATCATCAAAGAAATCAAAAACGTCATTTTGAGTATACTCTCAAAGGCATATTTCCTAGTTTTTTGCCGTTTTTCGACTTTTGTATGTTCTTTACCTTTTTATATTATAATTGAAAATTCCTTTATTATCATCATCATTATCATATTATTATCATTATTATCTTTTATCTTTATACCATTATCATTATCATCATATAATCATTATAATATATATCATATATAATTATTATCATTATTATTGCAATTTTATTATTAATTATGATTAATATATTTTTCAATAATATATACAATAATATATAATAATTAATAATAATAAATAATAACATTTTTAATATTTATTATTTAATTATATTATTTTAATTATACAGTTATAAATTATTTTCAATATATTTACTACAATAACATAATATAAATATAATAATATTATAATAATAATATAATAATAATAATAATAATTAATATAATATAATAATAATAATAATAATAATAATTATATAATATTATCAAAATCATTAATAATTTTCTAAATTATTTTAATTAATCATTTTAAATTTTTATTATTCTATATTACCAATAATTCATAACAAATAAAAATCGATTTGGTTACTCTCAAAGGTATTTTTCGCTAATTTCTCTCATTTTTCATTTTGGATTTTTTTTTTACCTTTTATATTATATGGACAATTCCTGTTATTTTAATTTATCATATTATCATATTATCTTATCATCATTTATCAAATATATAAATTATATCATCATTATATCATTATTAATTATTATCATCATTATTGCAATTTTATCTATTATTGTAATTATTGGATTATATATATTTTTTGCAATAATACTAATAACCACAATAATATATATATAAAATAATAAATAATAACAATATTATAAATAATATTATATCATTACTTAATAGTATTTTATTACTGTATTTATTACTTTTAAATTATATTTTGAATTTATACTACCAGTACTTAAATAATATAATATAAATATACATAATATTAATAATATATTATAACATAATATTATTTATATTATTTTATTATATTAATTATATTATTTTTTGGATTAAAAATTATAATTTTAATATAATTATAAATAATATTAATAATAATAATATATATATAAAATATAATAATAAAATAATATATAATAATAAATAATAATACAATATATAATACTATATTTACTATTTCATATTATATTTTATTTATCTTTTTATATATTTTATATAATAATTCTGGAAATATCAATAATTCTAATAATTGCCGATAATCTTCAAAAATAAATTCATTTTGCAGTATTTCAAGTTTGAATTTTTCTTTTTTACTTTTAATTTTTTGGTTATTTTTATATATATATGGACAAATTATATCATATATCATTATATCATATTATCATCATTATATCTTATCATCATCTTATCTATTATTTGATATATTATATCATATTCAATATTTTTCATTTATTATCATATTGATTATATTATTAATATATATTAATTCAATTATATAAATATAATTAATATTAATAATATAATAATTAAATAAAATATTAACATAATATTAATATTATATTTATATTTATATATTATTGTTATTATATATTTTAATTTATTATTAATATTAATATTATAATATAATAATATTATAATTAATAATAAAATAATATATAATAATATATAAAATAATAATAAAAATAATAAATAATATATAAAATCATATTAATAATAATCATTATTTCTATATAATCATATATTTATATAATATAATATATAATATTCATTATACAATATTCGAAATCCAAAAATATAATCATTTTGCTATTAAATTAATTTATTATTTTCCTTTTACCATTTAAATTAATCATATATCTTTTTTGATTATATTAAATTCTTATATTATTTTAAATTCGTTTACATATTATTATTTTATTCATATTATATATTATATAATTATATTATCATATTATTGATATATATATTATTTATCATATTATCATCATTATATATTATATTTTACAATAATTAAATAATAATATTAAATTATTAATAAATATAATAATATTATAATATAATTTATTTATTATATATAACTATTACTTTAATATATATAATAATATTACAATATACATCATTTATAATATTTTATATTTACTTAATACTAATTATATTATTATATTATTACGTTATAATTATTTGCAATTATATATTAAATATATATGATATAATTAACAAATATAATAATAATTTATATATAATAATTATATTATATAATTATTAATATTAATATAATTTAATTATAATTATATATAATTTTATTGATAATAAATTTAAATATTAAATATCTATACTTTAATATATATTATATTAATAAATATTAATAATATATTAATTATATAATATAATAAATTATAAATAAATATTTTGATATACTTAAATTATTTCCTAATTTTCATTTTATTATTTTGTAATTATTTTAATTTATATTTAATAATAATGCAAATATCATAATCAATTACACATTATAGTTATCAAATTGCATATTTATATTTTGCCTTTTCATTTTAGATTTTTTTATTTACATTTATAATTATTATATATATTCAATTTATCATATTATTTAATATTATAATTATTATTTTGAATATACTATATCCATATAATATATATATAATTATATCATAATAGAAAATTTATAATCATTATTATATATTTAATTTGATCAATTCTGTTATATTATTTTTAATATACTTATTGCCATATCTATAGTATAAAATAATATTATACATATAAATTAAAATATTAAATATTTAAATATAATTATTATATTAATTATTATTATTATGATTATTAATTATAATAATTATTTAATATAATAATATAAATATAATATAATAATTTTATTATTATATTATAATAAATATGTAATATTATATTAATAAATAATAATATAAATACAAATAATAAATAATAATATTTGTATAATTCAATAATTATATTTATCAATTCTCTTTTTCACTTTTATTATTTTTATCTATTAATTAATTATGTACTTATATCTATACTCTATATTAAATTATCAATAATTAACAAATATTATATATTCAAATGTATATTACTATATTTTATCATTTTTATCTATTATTTTTTTTTGTAATTTTATTATTATGAATTATTTATTATATATAATATTATAATAAATATAATAATTAATATATATTAATAATATATATAATATACTATTTTATTAATATTATATATTATCTTATTATATTTTATATATATTGATATATAATAATATTTTTAATAATACATAACAACAATAAATAATATAAAAACAATAATAATAAAATAATAAACAAAATATTGATAATATTTATCTTATTTATATTTTTTTTATATTACTGTTATAATAATTATTTGGCAATATATACATAATAATAATAATAATATATAATAAAAATAATAATTTAATAATATATATAATATATTAATTTATCTTTATAATTATATTTATTATTTATATTTTTTTATTATTTTATAATTATTTTTGATAATTTAATATAAATATATATATATATTATAATAATAATAGTAAATATAAAAAATCTAAAATATTATATAATATAATCATAATCTTATTTCAATTTATTCATTTTTCTTTATTATTTTTTATCTTATTATAATTAATATACAATTCATATTATATCCTTTTATTATTAATAATTATATCATTATATATCATTATATCTTATTACTTTCAAATATTATATTTAATTTGCCATTATTTAATTTTGAATTTTATTACTTTTAAATTATATTATTATATAAAATTTTGTATTATATATATATATATAATATTATTATAATATATATATTATATCATTATAATATTATATAATTATATCATTATTAGAATATTACATATTATTAATGTTATAATAATAATTATTATTATAATAATATTAATTAATATAATATATAAAATAATAATATAATAATAATATTTAATACAATTATATATATTTATATATTATTTATTTATCTTAAGTATATTATTATTGGATTATCTTTATAATAATTATTTCAAATTATATACATAATAAAATAATAATTATAATCAATATAATTAAAATATTTAAATTATCAATTTCTTTACTATTTTATTATTATTGTTATATTAACATTCTATAATTTTTCTTATTACTATAATTACGATAATATAATATAAATCTATTATATATTATATAATATATATTAATAATCATAATTAACTTTGAATATTATATATACTTTATATTAAATATCAATATTCTTTTATTATATTTTATCATATTTATATATATATCTGGTAATATATTCAATTATATCAAAATTCAATATAATATTATTAAATAATATAATTATGATATTTTAACATATTCTAATTAAAATTTTTACTATTTTGAATTTATTATTCATATTTATAATATTATAAAATTAATTAATATAATATTTATATATAATTATTTATAATATATATTAATAATATTATATTTAATATTATCTAATATATTTAATTATTTCCTTTTAAATATTAATTAATATATAATAATATAATATCAATTTTTCCTATATATTATATATACATATTATTATATTATATATAAATTATATATTTTTAAATTATTATAAATTTAATTATATTATTATATATATATATAGAATTATATAATATAATATAATATAATATAATAATAATAATAAATAAATATTATTAATATCAAATTACTATTACTTTAATATTATTATTATTATTATTTAATACTTATTATTATTATTATTAATTTTCAATATAATACAAGAAATAATAATATATAATATTTTTAAATAATAATATTATAATATAATTTATAATTTTATATTATCTATAAGAATTATTTTACCTATTTTAATATATAACATACAAATTCCATTATTATATATATTATATTATATAATTATTATAATATCAATTATTAATATTATCATATATATATTACAATATTATAAATATATTAATAAATTATATTTGATTTTATTAATTAATATATTTTTATATAATACTATTAACCATATTAATATTTATTACTTAAATTATAATATTAAATTATAAATTTTATATAATTCAACTTATCTAATTATATTTTTGTTATATATAATATTATTTATTAATTATACTATTATATAATATTATATAATAATCAATTTATCTATATATATCAATATGAATTTATATATTTTATTTATATTTTGAAATTAATTATAATTATATTAAATTACTAAATTAATTTTTATATAATTATTATATATATTATAATATATTATGTAATTATTATAATTATAAATAAATTTTGAAAATATTAATAAAATATAAATATATATATATAATAATAATAATAATAATTATATAATTAATTATATTTAAATATATTAACATAATAATAATATAAATAAAATATAATTAATATTCAAATTATCAAATTTATTTCATATTTATTTATTTGTATATTATAATTAGTAATTTTATATTATTAAATATAATTATAATATTAATAAATTATAAAATATTTTATTTTAAATATATTTGTAATTTACTTTTTGCATTTAGATTATTTTTACTTTTAAATATATATAACAATTTTAATTATAATCATTATTAATCATATTTCAATTAATTAATGTATTTTCTTAATATATTTTCAATTTATCACATTTATAATATTAATGATAATTTTACATTATTATTAAAATATATAAAATACTTTGATATATATTATTATATAATTATATAATATAATAATAATAAAATTTAAAATTATTAACATACATTTATTATTATTATTAATTATTATTATTTTATTATTACTTAATATTTTTGGCAATAATTAAAATTAAATAAAAATATCATAAAATAAATTAATAATATAAATAATTTAATAATATTATTATAATAATAATATATTATTATAATTATATATAATTATAAAATTATTCTATTTTACCAAATTAAATATATTTAATCCATATATATCATAATATATATTTATAATTAAATTTAAATTCATTATTTACTTAATTTAATTCTAATAATCAATTTTTATATTTGCAGTATTATGTAAGTTTTAATCGCATATTAACAAATTCTTGATTAAATAAATTATTTCATTAAATTTTATATATTATTAAATTTTTTATTATCATCATTATTATGAAATTATCTTTTAATTATATTATTTGATATTATCCATTATATATTAATATTATATACAATTATATATAATATTAAATTTATATACATTAATTATTATTTAATTTATTTTTTAATTATATATTATATATAATTTTTGAAAATATATAATAAAATAATATTATAATAATAAATTATTATAAATATATATTATTATTAATAATATTTAATTTATAAAATATTAATAATATTTTTTGATATATCTAATATATATTTACTAATAATTTAAATATTCATATATAATTTAATAATTAATAATTAATATAATATAATAATATAATAATAATATAATAATAATAATATTAAATCTTAAAGTTATAATTTTTATTCATTTATCATATTTAATAATATTCATATTATTTATTATTATTTATTACGAAATCCAAAAAATCGTAAAAACGTCATTTTGGTATACTCTCAAAGCTATATTCGCTATTTTCCTATTCGATTTGGGATTTTTTTATTTTTTATTTATTATATACAAATTCCTTATTATCATAATTTATTTTATCATATTATTTCTATAATCATCATATAATCATCATAATAACATATATTATACAATTATTTACTAATTTTATTATTATTAATTTTTATATTATTTGCAATAATTGAGTTATATATATATTATAATATATAATCAAAATAATAATAATAAAATATAATAAAATAATAATATAATAAATTTTAATATATTAAATTTATATATAATTATAATATTTTATTATAAAACTTAATTATTACAATTATTATCCAACTTTACATATATTATATTAATACAATAATATTTAATAACAATATTATAACAAAATATTTAATAAATATATTAAATATTTTAGTTAAATTATAAATTTTTGTAAAATATTAATATTAATATAAATATAAATTTTACTTAATATAATATAATTAAAAAAATCTTTATTATCAAATTATATTAATTACATTATTATCATTATATAATTATAATATATCATAATACAAATTCTTTATCTCATTAATATATTTCATTTAATTTAATATATTTTGAAGTTTTTAATTTTATATTTCATATACTAATCCAATTATTATATATATTTAATTATCATTATTATAACATTATCTACATTATATTATTATCATTATTAATTATTATCATTATAATTAATTATATTTAGATAATTAATATAATATTAAAAATATAAATATAATAAATAATATAAAATAATAATATAATTATAAATTAATTAATATAATAATAGATTATATTATAAATTCTTATATAATAATATATTATTATTTATTATTCAAATTAATATTAATGTAATTAATATTATCATTTAAATAATTTAAATACAATAATATATTAATTATTAATTAATATTCAAAGTTTATATATAAATTTTTTTTGCATTTAATTATTTACTTTTATATTAATAATAATTATATTATTATATATATAATAATAAAATATAATAATTATAATAATATTTTAGTTATTCAAATTATCAAATTTGCTTTTTCATTTTTTTTATCTTTTCATATTAATAATTCTTTATATATATTTATTTTATCAATACATATCCAATAAATAATAAATATTTCAATAATTTACAAATAAATTTTAATTATTCATATTATCGAATTTTTTTTATTTATTTTATGTTTTATATTATTTTTGCAATTATCTAATAACAATAATAAATAATACAATAATATACTAATAACATTTATACATACATATTTATATCATTATTATTATTATTATTATTATTTATTATTATTTTAATTATTTTTGCAATATACTATATAATAAATAATATAATCATAATAATAATAAATAATAAAATTAAAATATAATAATAATAATAATAATTTAATAATAATATTATATAATTCAATTTAATAATTATATTATATTTATTTATACATATTATTTTATATTATAATATTAATTAATATATATATACCTATAATACAATATAATTAATAAAAATTTTGAAGTATACTCTAAAAGCTATATTTCGTTATTTTGCTTTTGATTTTGGGAATTTTTTTATCCTTTTTTGCAATATTATATTGAAAATTCTTTATTAATATTTTAATATATCATATAATATCTTATCATATATATCATAATTATATAATATATAATATTATATATTATATAATTAATTATTATTCAATTTTATCAATTCTTATTATTTTTATATATTATTTAATAATACTAATAATTATCAATATATTACTAATAATAAATAATAAAATTATAAAATATTTTGAATATATTTAAATATATTTGAATTTATTTTCACTTTTATTTATGAAATTTATATTTGAATTATTTTATAATAATAATATAAATAAAACATGTATATTACATATATTATCATAATTATTATTATTATCTTTCATATATTATTATTTTATATTACATTATTATATATTTGCAATATATATATATTAATTATATAATATAATTAATAATATTATTATATATAATAATAATAATAATAATAATTAATAATAATAATAATAATATAATAATAATCAAATTTAATAATTTTTATATATATTTATTATTATCTAAATTATACAATTTTATATAATTATTACCTAAAATTTTAATATAAAAAAAAAAAGTAATGATATAATATATTAATTTTCGATATTTGATTTCACTTAATTTTTTATTTATACATTTTTTATTATATTTAAATTTGTTATATATATATTTTAATTATTATTTTATGTAATATATACATCTATATATATTATATATATATAATATATTATATTAATTATATATATTATAATATAATATAATATAATAATAATATTATATTTAATATTAAATAATATAAAATATCATTATAATATATTATTAATTTTATAACAATAAAAACTTTTATATAATTATTATATTAATAATTATCATAAATATATAAATTTATGAATATTAAAATATATTTTTGCAATTATATCCTTACTTTAATTTATTTATTATAAATTATTTTATAATTATAACTGGACAATATTCTATTATTACTTATTATTATTATATTGTTATTACATTATAATATTTATTGGCATATACTAATTAATTATATATAATATAATATAATTAATAAATAATAATATTAAATTATTATCATTATTTAATTAATGATATAATATAATTTTAATAATTCTAATATACACATTATAATATATAAAATAATAATATAATAAATTTTATATAATTATTTTAATTATTTATTATATTATTACGAATTATTACTGTTGAATAATTATTTTTGAATTATTCCTAAAAATATAATTATCTAATTTGAATTTTCTAACATTTATTTATATTAACATTTTAATTATATATATATTTTATTATATTATTGAATTATTATTTTATTCAATTTTAATAATCATATCAATATTATTATTATATACTTATATTATATATATTGAATATTATATATATAAAATTTTGAATTATACATATTAACTAATATTATACAATAATAATTAATTAATAATATTTAATATTAAAAAATATTTATATTTATTATTAATAAATTTAAATAATAATAATATAATAATTTATTATAATATTAATCATATTTTTAATTATAATTATGATAATAATTATATATTTAATATTTCAAATTTCAAAATTATTAATATTTTAATATATATACAAGTTAAAGTTTTAATTTGGTATTTATTTATTTATCTTATTTTTCTTAATTATATTGAAAATTCTTTTATTATACTCATAAGATTATATATAATTTACAATTTATTTTAATTTTATTACTTTTATTTATTATATTATATATTATTAATTAATTTATATATTTTATTATATATATTAATAATTTTATATATAATAATAATAATATATAATATATCAAATAATAATATTAATAATATTAATATTAATCTAATATATATATAATATTAATAATATAATAAATTTATAAATTAAAATAATATTCTATTATTCCAATTTTATTTATTATTAATTTAAAATTTTAATTATTATATTATTACTAATAATTATTTATAATAATAAAATTATTTATAATATCTAATAATTAATAATAAAATAATAATACATTTATATATTATTTTATATAATTTTTATATATATTACAATATTTTTTATAATATAAATATTTAATTTCATTATTACATTTAATCAATTATAATAATAATATGGATTATTAATATATTTACAATATTGAATCATTAAATGTTATAAATTTTTATATATAAGATATTTTATTTTATATTTCGACTTAAAATATTTTATTAACTTATATATAATGAAATCATTTTAATATATTTAATATTAATATTTATTGTTAATATTATTATTATTATAAATATTATTATATATATATTAATAATATAATATATAAATAATGTTATAACAATATTTATCAAATTATTATTATTATACTTATTCAATATTATTTATTAATTTTTTTATACATTATAATAATTTTTGCAATAATACATATAATAGCAATAATACATTATATAAATATTATATATATATAATTTAATAATATATATTAAATAATATATAATAATAATATTTAATATAATAAAATAATAAATTTTACAATTATATATTATATTTATTATTTATTATATATTATTTTATTAATAATTTATTTCATTATATATATAATAATATTACTAATATAATATAAAAATATTATGATAATAATATCATATTATATATTAATTTTATTTTAATTTATTGTTATCATTATTATTAATTATAATTTTAATATTATTTTCATATCAATACCACTAATAATATTAATATCATATAATTCATATACGTTTTAAATATTATTATATATTTATATCTTAATTAGATAATTTATATTATGTAATTATTACTTATAATTATTTTTATTATTACATTATAATAATATTAATATACAATATAATAATAAAATATTAACGATAATTATATTATATATATTATTTATATTTTATATATATTATACATATTATTTTTGCATATTACTATATATAATTTTATTATTATATAAATTAAATAATTAATAAAAATTTAATAATATTAATAAGAATAATATAATAATTATAATATAATAATATAAAATAATAATAATTAATATAAAATATAAATAATAATTAATAATATTCAAAGTTATAAATTTTATTATATTAATTATTTTATATTATACAATTATATATAATTTTATCATTTATCATAATCAATTCTGATATTATAAATCTTATAACTATTCATATATTAAATACATTGAATCTGATTTTCATTCCCTAGTATTTGGATGTTTTTTTCTATATTATTAATATTTACATAATTCTTTATATCAATTATCATGATTATCATATTATCTTCTGATCTCATTATCATCATTATCATCATTATCATTATCATTATATTTATTATTTATCTATTATTCATTATTTAATATTATTGAATTTAATTATTTTAATATACTAATAAGAAATATAATAGTTAACACTTAATAATAAATATTAATTATAATCTAATTATTAATATATGTTAATATAATTTATTTATTATTACTGTTAAAATATTATTTGAATTATTACATAAATAATAATAATATATAATAACATATAATTATTAACAATTTATACACTACATTATATTAATTATATTATTATATTATTATTATGTATTTAAGTTATAATTATTTTGGAATAATAATAATAAATAATAATATAATAATAATAATAATAATAATAATAATAATAATAATAATATAATAATAATTATATATATTAATTAATAATGTTATAATAATTATTACTTATAATATATATATACATAATAATTCTTAAAATATAAAACTAATAATTCCTATTACAATATTGTTAAAATTATATATTTAATATTTCTTAGATTTTGCTCTTTTTTATTTTGGAATAATTTTTTTGACCTTTTTATTATATTAAATTTTCTTTATTCACATTTTATCATTATGATCATTTATTTTTCATTATCATTTTTATATTATATATACATATTATTATATCATATCTTATTTATTTCATTATTCTTTTATTATTATATCATTATTCATATCATTATATAATTATTAATATTTACAATAATATATATATATAATATTACATAATAATTATTTAATTAATTTTTTAATAATCAAAATAATATAATAATAATAATAATATTAATAAAATATTATAACTAATAATAATATTAATAATAATTAAAATATATATAATAATAATAATAATAATATATAATTTAAATTTACTAATTTTCATTTTTTAAATTCTTTTTATTTCATTTAATATATTTTATTAACATTATATATTATTGATATATATCATATAAACTATCTATTGATTTACATCATTCTAATTTATCTATTAGATATTAATTATTGATTTTATCTTATTATTAATTATTAAATATTAATTTCTGTATTATCATTTATAAATTCATCATATTAACTATATCATTTAAATATAATTTATTATCTCATTAATATATTTTGAATTATAATAGTCATATTAATTTATTATTATTGCAATTATATAAAAATATTTATAAAATAACCATAATATATATATAAAATTTAATAATAATTGGATTTTATATATTATTTTAATTATTATTTATATTAATTTTATATATTATTATATAATATCAATAATTTAATACAATATTAATAACATTAATATATAAAATATATTATAATTATCAATATATATTTAATTATATATTTATTTAATTATATAATTAAAATTAATAATATTATAATATGAAATATATATTTTATTTATTTATCATATTTCTTATATATATTATCATATTTTAATTATATCATCATTATTACTAATATATCATTTCAATTAATATTATTAATATTATATTATATTAATTACTTAAATAATTTAGCAAACAATATAATGAATAATAATATTTACATTTTATAATAATTATCATTCCTTATTTCATCATTTTATTATTATTTTATTAACTATTTATTATATTTATATAATATTACAATAATACAATACAATTATAATCAAAATTCTTAAATATATATTATATCATTTATTGTTATATTTATTTTTGAATAATGCTAATAACAAAATTATTATAATATTATAAAATAATAAATTAAATAATATATAATATATAATTATAATATTTAATATAATATATATTATATTCAATTTTTTACAATTCTTTTATTATAAAATTATTATATAATAATCTTAATTATTATCAATATTAAAAATAATTTTAATATAATAAAAATATTATGTAGTATTACATTATAAATAATATTTTTTACATTTTAATTATGTAATATACTTATTATATTATTAATTATATAATATATTAATTATCTATATTATAATATATATATATAATACAATAATAATATATAAAATATATTAATTATATATTAAATTTATATTTTTATTTTTATTTATATTTTAATTTAATATAATTATTTGAATAATATAATATTAACTAAAATAATTAAAATAATAAAAAATAATAATAATAATATAATATAATAAATAGTATAATAAATATATTTATTTCAATTTTTTTATTTACTTTCATTTTTATTATTATACAATTCTGTATTATATCATACATATATATATATTACCTAATAATTATAATAATATTTTATTTATTCTTAATATATATTTATATTATATATTTTATTTATATATTTTTATTATTGTTATAATATATATAATAAATACTATATAAATAATAATACAATAATATAAAATAACATAATTTAATACATTATTATATTATACTTTTATATTATTATTTTATCATTATCTATTTATATCTTATTATTTATTTATATATATCTTTAATATACTACATAATAATAATTAATATAATATAAAAATTATATATAATAATTATTCATATATTATATTAATAATATAATAATATTATTATATATATAATTAAAATTAATATTTTATTAACAATTTTTATAATATTTAATATATATATACAATACTATATATAATATATTATAAATAATAAATAATAATAATAAATAAAAATAATTTAAATTTATCAAAACTATTTCATTTATCTCATTATTTATTATTAATTTTAATTATTTATTATACATAATATTGTGAAATCCAATTAAAATATATATTATTATATATTATAATATATTTTCTATATATCTTATAATCATTTTGAATTTAATATTAAATTTTTATAATATTTATCAAATTTATTT
Source organism: Penaeus monodon (assembly GCF_015228065.2). Classification (NCBI taxonomy): domain Eukaryota; kingdom Metazoa; phylum Arthropoda; class Malacostraca; order Decapoda; family Penaeidae; genus Penaeus; species Penaeus monodon. The sequence goes on along the minus strand of NW_023660174.1, from coordinate 24,645 downwards.
ATTTTATCAATTCATTTTATATTAATATCATTACTCATATTAAAAATCCATAATAATAAATCATTAGATTATTAATTTTAAATTATAATTTTGTTACTTTAATTTTTTTTTATTTTTTTATATTAAAATTATAATCAAAAATATATAACAATTAATTACTTTTATCATATTATTATTATTTCTATTAATTTATTTTTATCATTATTATTTTTTATATTAATTTTCATATATATGCAATTATAATAATAATAATAATAATATAATAACAATAATAATAAAATAATACTAATAACATTATATAATAACATAATAATTATATTATTTTAATATATTAATAAAATTTTTATTTATATAATATTATTTTAATTAATACTAATACTGAATTATATAATTAAAATAATAAATAATAATAAAAATAATAATCATAATATAATAATATAAAATATATTTAAATTTTATTCTTTTATTATTATTTTTATTAATTAATTTTAATAATAAATTATTAAATTATATAATAATACAAAATAAAATAATATAATAATAAATTAATAACTAAAAATATATATATATAATTTACAAATTTATTTTAAATTTCTTTTTCTCATTTTTAATTTTTTGTATAATTATATTTATTCATATTTTAAAATAATAATTTTAATACAATAATCATTTTTAGTATTCTTCATAATTGAATTTTATTTTATTATATTTTTTTTTATTTAGTTTATATTTTATTATATAAAAACCCATCAATAATTATAATAATCATATAATACATATTATCATTTTATTATTTATTATTCATTAATATATTTTTTTTTTTATTATTATTAATAATATTTTTAATATATACCAAATATAAATATATATAAATATAATTAATAATAATAATAAAAAATAATAATAACATATATTAATTAATATTATAATGTTTATAATTATTTTATATTATATTATGGCAAAATTAATAATTAATAATTATAATAATATGATAATAAATACCATAAATAATATAATAATAATTACATAATAATTAATAAATAAAATATTTAATATATTAATAATTTTATTATTTTATTTTTTTACATTATTATTTTTTAATATAATAATAATTATATAATATTTATACAAAAATTTCAAATAACAAATTAATATTAATAAAATTTTTAAAATCAAACTATAATTATTATATATTCAATTATTTCATTTCATTTTTTACTTATTATTTTATATTAAATAATTATTCTTATTACTATAATTGGAAAAATATTTTTTATATTTATAATATATTCTAATTTATCATTTATTTTTTATTATTTTTTTTAACATTTTTTATTATTTGCATAATTATTATCATTTTAAATTAATAATCATATAATGTTATATATAATATATATAAATATAATTTATAATATTATTTTATTATATTAATTATTATCGTATATTTTTATTTTCTTTTAATATAATTTTTGAAGTTATACTACATATAATAATATATAATAAAATAATAATAATAATAAAATATAAAAAATAAATTATAATTATATTATTATATATTATATTAATTATAATTAGTTATATTAATTTTAAAATTTTTTTTAAATTTAAAATAATATGTAATATAATAATAAAATAATAATAATTATAACAATAATATATAATAATATATAATAATAAAATTTAAATTATATTATTATTTTATAATAATTATTTGATAAAAATTTTTAAATTTATTATAATATAATATTTAAAAAATAAAAAGTATTTATAATATAATAATAATTACATAATTTAATTTCATTTCTTTTCAAATTTTACTTTATCTTTTTTTTATATTTTAATTATTATCTTATTCTAATAATTATATCATCATTATTAATATATATCTTTTAGATATATCAACATATTCAATTACGCATTTTATTATTTTTATTCTTATTTTATATTATATTGAATTATATTTTTTATAGATTATTATATATTAATATACTAAATCAATAATAATAATAAATTAATAAATAATATTAATTTTATAATATTATTTATTATTATCATTATTTCATTATTATGTTATTATTTATAATAATTATTTTTGCTTTAAACACAAAAAAAAATTTAATAAATAATAAATAATAATCTATAACAATATTATACCAATTATTTTTATTATTTTATTATTAATTATTATTTTATTACTATATAAAATTTTATAATATCTAATAATTAAATAAAAAATAAAATAATAATATAATAATAAAATAATATTAATAATTATAAAAATTTAAATATATAAATTATATATAATTTAAATAAAATTAAAATTCTTTATTCTACTTATCATTATATTAATTAAATTTTTGAATTATATCATTATTATTAATATAATTTCCAAAATAAAAAAATTCTTAATATTTCAATTATTTCAATTTATCGCTTTTTTTTCCTTTTAACTGAATTTTTAATTTTTTTTTTTAATAACAATTTCTTATTATCATCATTTTGGAATTTTTATTATTTATTTATATCATTTTATCATTATAATATTATCAATTATTGCAATTTTTATCATATTATTATTATTTATCTATATATTTTATTCTATATATTATATATTATTCATATTACTATAACAATATATAATTAATAAATAATAATTATATATTTTAATTATATATTATTATATATTATTATTAACATTTATTTAAATTATATTTTATAATAAAATAATAATTATAACTTTATACATATAATAATTATTATTAAATAAATACTAATAATATTATAATACAGATATGATAATTATTAATTATATATTATAATTTAAAATATATAAAAATATAATATTTTTAAATTTAACTATTATAATATATTATTATAATAATAATAATAATAATAATAAAATAATAATTAATAATAATAATAATCATAATAATAATAATATTCAAATGTTATCAAAATTCTCTTATTTCACTTTTATCATCATTATTGTTATGATTAATACAATCTGGTAATTATTATCATTATTACCCTAATAATTGCCGAAATCACCAAAGAAAATCGAAAAAACGTTCATTTTGGAGTTATTACTCTCAAGGCTATATTTCGCTAGATTTTGCCGGTTTTTCGACGTTGGGGAATGTTTTTCTTATACCTTTTTATATTATATATTGGACACAATTCCTGTTATTATCAGCATCATATCATGATATCATCATTATTACGATTATCATCATCATTATCATCATTATCATCATTATCATCATCATATCATCATATTGCAATTATTATCATCATTATTGCAATTGTTATCAGTATTATGCAATTATTGAGTTATAGTAATATATTTTTGCAATAATACTAATAACCACAACAATAATGATAGTAATAACAATAAATTAATAACAATAATAACGAATTTTTTTTTTTTATTAAAATTAATTAAATTTTTTTCTATCATTATCTAATTATATCGTTATTACTGTAATTATTACTGTTATAATAATCTATTGTTGGGCAATTATACTACCCAGTACAAATAATAAGAATGATAATAATAACAAAATAGACTTAATAACAAGAGTTAGAACCACTAGAATGATTATTATTATAATTATACTTATTATTATTATTGTTATAATCCAGTTATAAAGCATTCTATTGGGCAATAATACTAATAATTAAGATAATAATAATAATAATAAAAATAATTAATACTAAAAAATAATAATAAATAATAAGAATAATAATGATAATAATAATAATAAATAATAATATTCAAATGTTATCAAAATTCTCTTTATTCTCACTTTTATCATCATTATTCGGTTATGATTACTACAATTATGGTAATTAATTATCATTATTACCTAATATGCGAATCACCAAAGAAATCGAAAAACTCATTTTGGAGTATACTCCCAAAACTATATTCGCTAGATTTTGCCGCTTTTCGACTTTTGGGAATGTTTTTTCTTATACCTTTACCCCCCCCCCGTTTTTATATTAATATATGGGCACAATTCCTGTTATTATCATCATCATTATCATGATTATCATCATTATTATCGTTATCACCATATTCTCATCATTATCATTCATTATCATCATCATTAATAATTATTGCAATTATTATCATCATTATGCAATTGTTATCATTATTATTGCAATTATTGCAGTTGATAGTATATATTTTTGCAATAATAATAATAACCACCCAACATAAGGATAGAATAACCAATAATAATAACAAGAATACGATTTTATAATAATTATTATATCATTACTTAATTAGTATCTTCATTACTGTATTATTACTGTTTATAATAATTATTTTTGCCATTATACTACCAGTACAAATAATAATAATGATAAAATAACAAGAATAATACTAATAACAATATTTATCACCAATAGCATGTTATTATATACTTATACTTATTGTTATTATTGTTTATAATTTACAGTTATAATAGATTTATTGCAATAATACTAAATAATTAAGATAATAAATAATAATAAATAATAATAATAATAATAATAATAATAATAATAATTATAATAATACTAATATTCAAATGTATCAAAATTCTCTTTATTCTCACTTTTATCATCATATGTTATGATTAAACAATTCTGGTCAATATGTCATTATTACCCTAATAATTGCCGAAATCACCAAAGAAATCGAAAAACGTCATTTTGGAGTTATACTCTCAAAAGCTTATTTCGTAGATTTTGCGCTTTTTCGACTTTGGGATGTTTTTTCTTATTACCTTTTTATATTATATATGACACAATTTTGTTATTATCATCATCATTATATGATTATCAATCATTATTACTCGTTATCATCATCATTATTCATCATATCATCAATTTCATCATCATTATCCAAAAAATCATTATTGCAATTATTATGATCATTATTGACATTGTTATATATTATTGCTAATTATTGCAGTTATAGTATATATTTTTGCAATATACAATAACCCACCAACAATAATGCTAGTAAATAACAATAATCATAAAATAATAACGCTTTTATAATAATATTTATATCATTCTCTTAATTAGTATCGTATTACTGTAATTAGTACGTTATAAGAATTATTTTTGCAATTATACTACCAGTAAAAAATAATAAGAATGATAATAATAAACAAATATAATACTAATAACCAAATTATAACCACTAGCATGATTATTATTATACTTATACTTATTATTTATTATTGTTATAATTACATTTATAATATATTTATTGGCAATAATACTAATAATTAAGATAATAATAATAATAATAATAATAATAATACAATAATAATAATAATAATAATAATAATAATAATAATAATAATAATATTCAAATGTTATCAAAATTCTCTTTATCTCACTTTATATCATCAGTATTGTTAGGAGAATACAATTCTGGTAATTAGTATCAATAGTACCTAATAATTGCCGAATCACCCAAATAAATCGAAAAAAAACTTCATTTTGGATTATACTTACAAAATGCCCTATTTCGCTAGATTTTGCCGTTTTTCGACTTTGGGAATGTTTTCTTATACCTTTTTTATATTATATATGGACCAATTCCTGTTATTTCATCATCATATCATGATTATCATCATTATTATCGTTATCATCATCATTATCATCATTATCATCATTATTCATCATCTTATCATCATTATTGCAAATTATTATCATAATTCATTGCAATGTTATCATTATTTATTGCAATTATTGCCAGTTATAGTATATATTTTGCAATAATACTAATAACCACAACAATCTGATAGTAATAACAATAATAATAACCAAATAAGAACGATTTTATAAATAATTATTTATATCATTATCTTAATTAGTACGTTATTACTTTAATTTATTTACTGTTATAATAATATTTTTGCAATTATACTACCAGTACCAATAATAATTAATGATAATAATAAACAATAATAATACTAATAACAATAATTATAACCACTAGCATGATTATTATATAACTGTTATACTTATTATTATTATTGTTATATACAGTTATAATAGATTTCTCTGGAAGTAATATAATAATTAAGATAATAATATATAATAATTATATAATAATAAGAATCAAATAATAATAATAATAATAAATAATAATAATATAATATTCAAATGTTATCAAATTCTCTTTATTCTCACTTTTATCATCATTCATTGTTTGATTAATACAATTTGGTAATTATTATCATTATTACCCTAATAATTGCCGAAATCACCAAAGAAATCGAAAAAAAGTTTCATTTTGGAGTATAGTATACTCTCAAAAGGCTAATTTCGCAGATTTTTATGCCGCTTTTTCGACTTTTGGGAATTTTTTCTTATTTACCTTTTTTTCTATTATTATGGACACAATTCCTGTTATTATCATAATCATATCATGATTATCATATTATGATCGTTATCATCATCGTTATCATCATTATCATCAATCATCATCATATCATCATTATTGCAAATTATTATCATCATTATTGCAATTGTTATCATTATTATTGCAATTATTGTCAGTTATAGTATATATTTTGCAATATACTAATAACCACAACAATAATGATAGTAATAAACAAAATAATAATAACAATAATAACGATCTTATAATAATATTTATATCATTATCTTAATTAGATCGTTATTACTGTAATTATACGGTTATAAAATATTTTTTTGCAATATATACTACCAATACAAATAATTAATAATGATAATAATAACATAATAAACTAATAACAATATATAACCACTAGCGATGATTATTATTATACTTATACTTATTATTTTTTGTTATAAGTACAGTTATAATAGATTATTGGCAATAAATAGAATAATTAAGATAATAAAATAATAATAATAATAATATAATAATAATAATAATAATAATAATAATAATAATATATTCAAATGTTATCAAAAATTCTCTTTATTCTCACTTTTATCATTCATATTGTTATGATTAATCAATTCTGGTAATTATATCTTATTACCCTAATAATTGCCGAAATCACCAAAGAAATCGAAAAAAACGTCATTTGGAGTAAGGATACTCTCAAAAGGCTATATTTCGCTAGATTTGCCGCTTTTTTCGACTTTTGGGAAGTTTTTCTTATACCTTTTTTATATTTATATGGACACAATTCCTGTTCTTATCATCATCATTTCATGATTATCACGTATTATTCCGTTATCATCATCATTATATCATTATCACATTATGATCATCATTATTCATCATTATTGCAATTATTATCTCATTATTGCAATTGTTATCATGATGATTGCAATTATTGCAGTAATAGTATATATTTTTGCTAATAATACTAATAACCCACAACAATAATGATAGTAATAACAATAATAATAACAATAATAACGATTTTATCATAATTAATTTATATCATTATCTTAATTAGTATCGTTTTACTGTAATTATACTGTATAATAATTATTTTGCAATTATACTACCAGTACAAATAATAATAATGATAAATATAACAATTAATTTAAACTAATAACAATATTATAACACTAGCATGATTATTATAACTTATCTTATTATTATTATTGTTATAATTTAAGTTTATAAAGATTTATTGGCAATAATACTAATAAGTATTAAGATAATAATATATAATAATAATATATAATACTAATAATAATAATAATAATAATAATACTATAATAATATAATATTCAAATGTTATCAAAATTCTCTTATTCTCACTTTTATCATCATTATGTTATGATTAATACAATTTGGTAATTATTATCATTATTACCCTAATAATGCAGAAATCACCATAAAGAAATCGAAAAACGTCATTTGGAGTATACTCTCCAAAAGGCTATATTTCGCTAGATTTTGCCGCTTTTTCGACTTTTGGAATGTTTTCTTATACCTTTTTATAATTATATATTGACACAAGTCCTGTTATTATCATCATCTTATCATGATTATCATCATTATTATCGTTTCATCCTCATATCATCATTATCATCATTATAACATATTATCATCATTATTGCAAGTATTATACATTATTGAAATTGTTGATCATTTTATTGCAATTATTGCAGTTATTAGTATATATTTTTGCAATAATACTAAAACCAACAACAATAATGATAGTAATAACAATAATAATAACAATTTAATAACGATTTTATAATAATTATTTATAGCATTATCTAATTAGTCTCGTATTACTGTAATTATTACTGTATAATAATGATTTTTGCAATTATACTACGCAAATAATAATAATGATAATAATTATATGCCAATAATAATAATACTAATAACAATATATAACCACTAGCTGATTCTTATTATACTATACTCTTATATTATTGTTATAATTTACAGTATAATAGATTTTATTGGCAATAATACTAATAATTGAGATAAAGTCATTAATTAATAATAATAATAATAATAATAATAATAATAATAATCAATAATAATAATAATAATAATAATAAAATAATAATAATAATATTCAAAAGTTATGAAAAATTCTCTTATTCTCACTTTTACCCCATCATATATTGTTATGATAATACAATTCTGGTAAATCTTATCATTATTACCCTAATAATTGCCGAAATCACCAAAGAAATCGAAAAAACGTCATTTTGGAGTATACTCTCAAAAGGCTATATTTCGCGCTATTTGTTTTGCCGCTTTTTCGACTTTGGGAATGTTTTTTCTATACCTTTTTATATTAATATGGACACACTTTTTTTTTTTTTTTCCCTTGGTTATTATCATCATCATTATCATGATTCTTCATCATTATTATCGTTATCATCATCATTATCATCTATTATCATCATTATCACATCATTATCATCATTATTGCAATTATTAATCATCATTATTGCAATGTTACATTATTTATGCAAATTTTTATTGGAAGTTATAGTATATATTTTTGCCATAATACTAATAACCACAAACCAAACATGTGATCCAGTAATAACAATAATAATAACAAACTAACGATTTATAATAATTATTATATCATTATCGATTTAGTATCGTTTTACTGTAATTATTACTGGTTATAATAATTATTTTTGCAATTAACTACCAGTACAAATTAATAATAATTGAAATAATAACACTAATATACTAATAACAAATTTATAACACTAGCATGATTAATTAATTATACTATACTTATTATTATATTTGTTATAATTACAGTTATAATAGATTATTGGCATAATACTAATAATTAATGATAATAATAATAATAATAATAATAATAATAATAATATATAATAATAATAATAATATAATAATAATAATAATAATAATAATAATAATATTCAAAATGTTATCAAAATTCTCTTTATCCACTTTTTCATCATTATTTGTATGGATTAATACAATTCTGGTAATTTTAAAAAAATTATCATTATTACCATAATAATTGCCGAAATCACCAAAGAAATCGAAAAAACGTCATTTTGGAGTATACTCTCAAAAGGGTATATTTCGTGCCAGATTTTGCGCTTTTTGACTTTTGGGAATGTTTTTCTTATACCTTTTTTATATTAGATATGGACACAATTCCTGTGATTATCATCATCATTATCATGATTATCATCATTATTATCGTTATCATCATCATTATCATCATTATCATCATTATCATCATCTATTATCATCATTATTGCCAATTATTATTCTCATTATTGCAATTGTTATCATTATTATTGCAAGTATTGCAGTTATAGTATAATTTTTGCAATAATACTAATAACCACAACCTAATGATAGTAATAAACATAATAATAACAATAATAACGATTTTATAAAAATTATGTATAGCATTATCTTAATTGTATCGTTATTACTGATAATATTACTGTATAAGAATTATTTTTTGCAATTATACTACCAGTACAAATAAATAATAATAGATAATAATAACAATAAATAATACTAATAAACAATATATAACACTAGCATGATTATTATATACTTATACGGATTATTATTATTGTTATAATTACAGTTATAATAGATTTATTGGCAATAATAATACTAATTAAGATATTATTAATAATAATTAATAATAATAATAATATTAATAATAATAATTATAATAATAATAATAATAATAATAATATAATAATAAAATATTCAAAATGTATCAAAATTCTCTTTATTCTCACTTTATCATCATTATTGTTATGAGTAATACAATTCTGGTAATTATTATCCTATTACCCTAAAATGCCGAAAATCACCAAAGAAATCGAAAAAACGTCATTTTGGAGTATACCTCAAAAGGCTTATTCGCTAGATTTGTGCCGCTTTTTCGACTTTTGGAAATGTTTTTCTTTACTCTTTATATTTATATATGGACACAATTACTGTTATTATCATCATCATTATCATGATTCATATTATTATCGTTATCATAATGATATCATCATTATCATCATTATCATCATCATTTCATCATTATTGCAATTATTATATCATTATTGCAATTGTATCATTATTTTGCAATTATGCAGTTATAGTATATATTTTGCCAAATAATACTATAACCAAAAAACAATAATGATAGTAATAACAATAATAATAAACAACTAAATAAACGATTTTATAATTAATATTTATATCATTATTTAATTAGTATCGTTCTTACTGTAATTATACTGTATAATAATTATTTTGCAATTATACTACCAGTAACAAATAATAATAATGATAATAATAACAATAATAATACTAATAAACACTATTATAACCACTAGCTGATTATTTATTATTACTTATACTTATTATTATTATGTTAATAATTAAAGTTATAATCGATTTATTGGCATAATACTAATAATTAAGATAAAATAATAAATAATATAATAATAATAATAATAATCATAATAATAATAATAAACTAATAATAATAATAATAATAATAATAATAATATTCAAATGTATCAAAAATTCTCTTATTCTCACTTTTATCATCATTATTGTTATGATTAATACAATCGGTAATTATTATCATTCATTACCCTAATAATTGCCGAAATCACCAAATAAATCGACAAAAACGTCATGTTGGGAGTATACTCTCAAAAGGCTATATTCGCCCTTCCTAGATTTTGCCGCTTTTACGACTTTTGGGAATGTTTTTTCTATTACCTTTTTTATATATATATGGAAAAAATTCTGTTTTATCATCATCATTATCATGATTATCATCATTATTACGTTCTCACATCCTTATCATTCATTATCATCCATATATCATCATTATCATCATTATTGCAAATTATTATCACATATGCAATTGTTATCAATTAATGCAAATTATTGCAGTTAAGTATATATTTTGCAATAATACTAATAACCACAACAAAATGATAGTAATAACAATAAATAATAACAATAATAACGATTTTATAATAATTATTGATATCATTATCTTAATTAGTATCGTTATTACTGTAATTATTACTGTTATAATAATTATTTTTGACATTATACTACCAGTTACAAATAATAATAAGTAATCAATAACAATAATAATAATAATAACCAATATTATAAACCACTAGCCATGATATTATAACTTATACTTATTATATTATTGTGATAATTACAGTATAATAGATTTATTGGCAATAATACTAATAATTACGATATAATAATAATAATAATAATAATAATAATAATAATAATAATAATAATAATAATAAGAATAATAATAATAATAATAATATTCAAATGTTATCAAAAGCTCTTTATTCTCACTTTTATTATCATTATTGTTATGATTAATACAATTCTGGTAATTATTATCATTATTACATAATAATTGCCGAAAAGCACCCAAAGAAATCGAAAAAAAAACGTCATTTGAGTAATACTCTCAAAAGGCTATATTCGCTAGATTTGCTGCTTTTTTCGACTTTGGAATGTTTTTCTTATACCTTTTTATATATATATAGACACAATCCGTTATTATCATCATCATTATCATGATTATCATGATTATTATCGTTATCATCATCATATCATCATTATCATCATATCATCATATTATCATCATTATTGCATTATTATATCATTATTGCAATTGTTATCATTATTATTGCAATATTGACAGGTTATAGTCTATCTTTTTGCAATAATACTAATAACCACAACAAATAATGTAGTAATAAACAATAATAATAACAATAATAACGATTTATATAATTAGTTATTATCATATCTTAATTAGTATCGTTATTACTGTATTATTACTGTATAATAGATTATTTTTGCAATTATACTTTTTTTTTACCAGTACACATAATAATAATGTTAATAATAACAATAATAATACTAATAACAATATTAGACCACTAGCATGATATTATTATACTTATACTTATTATTATTATTGTTATAATTACAGTTTTAAATAGATGATGCAATAATATAATAATTAAGACAATACTAATTAATAATAATAAATAATAATAATAATAATAATAATAATAATAAAATACTCAATAATATAATAATAATAATAATAATATTCAAATGTTATCAACATTCTCTTTATTCTCACTTTTATCATCATTATTGTTATGATTAATACAATTCTGGTAATTATTATCATTTATTACCCTAATAATTGCCGAAATCACCAAAGAAATCGAAAAAAACGTCATTTTGGAGTTATACTCTAATAAGGCTAATATTTCGCTAGATTTGCCGCTTTTTTCGACTTTGGGAATGTTTTTCTTATACCTTTTTTTTATATTATAATGGGGACAAATTCCGTATTTCATCATCCATTATCATGATATCAAATTATTATTCGTTCATCATCATTATCATCTTATCATCATATCATCACATTATCATCCATATTGCAATTTTATCATCATTATTGCAATTGTTATCATTATTATTGCCAATTATTGCAGTTAAGTATATATTTTGGCAATAATACTAATAACCACAACAATAATGTAGTAATAACAATAATAATAACAATTAATAACGATTTTATAATAATTATTTATTATCATTATCTTAATTAGTATCGTGATACTTAAATTATATGTTATAAGTCATTATTTTTGCAATTAATACCAGTACAAATAATAATATTGATAATAATAAACAATAATAATAATAACAACAATATTATAAACACTAGCATGATTATTATTATACTTTATAACTATTATTATTATTGTTTATAATTAAAGTTATAATAGATTTATTGGCATAATACTAATAATTAAGATATAATAAGAATAATAATATAATATAATAATAATATAATAATAATAATAATAATAATAATAATAATAATAATATTCAAATTGTTATCAAAATTCTGTTTTATTCTGACTTTTATCATCATTATTTTATGATTATACAATCTGGTAATTATTATTTTTTTTCATTTTTTTTTATTTTTTTTAACACCCTCATAATTGCACGAAATCACCAAAGAATCGAAAAAAACGTCATTTGGAGTATACTCTCAAAAGGCTATATTTCGCTAGATTTGCCGCTTTTTTCGACTGTTGGGAAGGTTTTTCTTATACCTGTTTTATATTATATTATGGACACAATTCCTGTAGATTACATATCATTATCTGATTATCATCATTATTATCGGTATCATCAATCATTATCATCATTATCATCATTATCATCATCATGATCATCATTAATTGCAATATTATCTCATTATTGCAATTGTAATCATATTATGCAATTATTGCAGTATAGTATATATTTTTGCAATAATTACTAATAAACACAACAATATGATAGTAATAACAATAATAATAAACAATAATAACGATTTTATAATTAATATTTATATCATTATCTTAATTAGTATCGTTATTACGTGTAATTATTACTGTTATAATAATTATTTTTGCAATTATTACTACCAGTACAAATAATATAATGATAATAATAACATAATAATACTAATAACAAATTATAACCACTAGCATGATTATATTATCACTTATACTATTATTATTATGTTATAAATTACAGTTATAATAGATTATTGGCAAATATACTAATAATTAAGATTAATAATAATAATAATAATAATAATAATAATAATAATAAATAATAATAATAATAATAATAATAATAATAATAATAATATCAAAATGTTATCAAAATCTCTTTATTATCACCTTTTATCTATATTGTTATGATTAATACAATTTGGTTAATTAGTATCATTATTACCCTCCTAATAATGCCGAAATCACCAAAGAAATCGAAAAAAAACGTCATTTGGAGTATACTCTCAAAAGCTATATTTCGCGCTAGATTTTGCCGCTTTTTCGACTGTTGGGAATGTTTGTCTTATACTTTTGTATATTAAATGGACCACAATTCCTGTTATTATCATTCATCATTATAATGATTATCATCATTATTACGTATCATTCATCATTATCATCATATTCATCATTATCAGCATCATTATCATCATTAGCAATTATTATCAATCATTATTGCAATTGTTATCATTATTATTGCAATTATTGCCAGTTATAGATATATTTTTGCAATAATACTAATAACCACAACAATATGATAGGATAACAATAATAATAACAATAATAAACGGATTGATAAAATTATTTATATCATTATCTTATTAGTTATCGTTATTACGTAATTATTACTGTTTATAATAATTATTTTTGCAATTACTACCAGTACAATAATAATAATGCTCAATAATAACAATAATACATACTAATAACAATATTATAACCCATAGCAGATTATTATTATACTTATACTTATTATTATTATTGTTATAATTACAGTTATTAATAGATTTATGTGGCAATAATACTAATAATTAAGATAATAATAATAATAATAATAATAATAATAATAATAATAATAATAATAATAATATATAATAATAATAATAATAATAATAATAATAATTCAAATGTTATCAAAATTCTTTTATTCTCACTTTTATCATCATTATTGTTATGATTATACATTCTGGTAATTATTATCATTATTACCCTAATAATTGCCGAAATCACCAAAGAAATCGAAACAATCGTCATTTTGGAGTTATACTCTCAAAGGCCTATAGTTCGCTAGATTTGCCTCTTTTTCGACTTTTGGGAATGTTTTTCTTATACCTTTTTTATATTATATATGGACACAATTCCTGTTATTATCATCATCATATCATGATTACATCATTATAATATCGTTATCATCATCATTATCATCATTATCATCATTATCATCATCATTATCATCTTATGCAATTATTATCATCATATTGCAATGTTATTCTTATTATTGCAATGATTGCAGTTATAGTAATATTTTTGCAAAAATAATACTAATAAACCACCAACAATAATGATAGTAATAACAATAATAATAACATAATAACGATTCTATAATAATAATTATATCCTTATCTTTAATAGTTCGTTATTACTGTAATTATTACTGTTATAATAATTATTTTGCATTTTACTACCAGTACAAATAATAATAATGATAATAATAAACAATTAATACTACTAATAACCAATATTATAAACCACTAGCATGATATTATTATATTATACTTATTTATTATTCTTGTTATAAATTACATTATAAAGATTTATTGGCAATAATACTAATAATTAAGATAATAATAATATAATAATAAAATAATAATAATAATAATAATAATAATAATAATATAATAATAATCATATAATAATTAATAATATTCAATGTTATCAAAATTCTTCTTTATTTCACTTTATCATCATTATTGTTATGATTAATACAATTCTTGTAATTATTATCATTATTACCTAATAATTGCGAAATCACCAAAGAAATCGAAAAAAAAGTCATTTTGTAGTATACTCTCAATAGGCTATATTTCGCTAGTTTTGCCGCTTTTTCGGAACTTTTGGGGAATGTTTTCTTTAACTTTTTTATATCTAATATGGACACAATCCTTGTATTATACATCATTATCATGATTATCATCATTATTATCGTTTATCATCATCATTATCATCATTATCATCATATCATCATCTTATCAATCATTATGGCAATTATTATCATCATTATTGCAATTGTATCATTATTATGCAATTATTGCAGTTATAGTATAATTTTGCAATAATACTAAAAACCACAACAATTATGATAGTAATAACATATTAATAACAATAATAACGATTTTATAATAATTATTTATATAATTATCTTACTTAGTAATCGTTATTACGTAATTATTAATGTTATATAATTATTTTTGCAATTATACTACCAGTACAAATAATAATAAGATAATAAATAACAATAATAATACTAATAACAATATTATAACCACTGCATGATTATTATTTATACTTATACTTATTATTATTATTGTTATAATTAACAGTTATAATAGGATTATTGGCAATTAATACTATAATTAAGATAATAATAATAATCATAAATCAATAATAATAATAATAATAATAAATAATAATAATAATAATAATAATAATAATAATAATATTCAAAATGTTATCAAAATCTCTTTATTCTCACTTTGTATCATCATATTGTTATGATTAATACAATTCTGGTAATTATTATCATTATTACCCTAATAAATTGCGGAAATCACCAAAGAAATCGAAAAAAAAGAATTTTGGAGTATACTCCAAAGGTTATCTTTCGCTAGATTTTGCCGCTTTTTCGACTTTTGGAATGTTTTTTTATCCCTTTTTTTCTATTATATATGCGACCAATTCCTGGTTATTATCATCATCATTTCATGATTATATCATTATTATAGTTATCATCATATTATCATCATATCATCATTTCATCATCATCAGTATCATCCATTATTGCAATTATTATCATCATTATTGCAATTGTATCATTATTATTGCAATTATTGCAGTTATAGTATATATTTTGCAAGAATCTTAATAAAACCACAACAATAATGATAGTAATAAACAATAATAATAACAATAATAAACGATTTTATAATAATTATGTTATATCTTATTATCTTAATTTAGATCGTTATTACTGTAATATACTGTTAGAAAATTATTTTGCAAATACTACAGTCAAATAATATAAGATAATAATAACAATAATAATACTAATAACAATATTATAACCACTAGCATGATTATTATTTACTTTTATTAATATTATTATTATTGTATAATTACAGTTATAATAGATTTATGGCAATAATATAATAATTAAGATAAGAATAATAATAATAATAATAATAATAATAATGATAATAATAATAATAATAATAAATAATAATAATAATAATAAAATTAAATTAAATAAATTCAAATGTTATCAAATTCCTTATTCTCACTTTATTCATCATTATTGTTATGATTTAATACAATTATGGTAATCCTATTATCCTTATACTAATAATTGCCGAAATCACCAAAGAAATCGAAAAAACGTCATTTGGAGTATACTCTCAAAACGGCTAATTCGCTAGATTTTGCCGCTTTTCGACTTTTGGAATGTTTTCTTATACCTTTTTTATATTATATATGGACACAATTCCTGTTTTTATTATCATCATCATTATCATGATTTATCATCATTATTATCGTATCATCATCATTATCATCATTATAATCTTATCATCATTAATCAGCATTTATTGCAATGTATTATCATCATTATGCAATTGTTATCATTATTATTGCCAATATTGCAGTTATAGTTTATATTTTTGCATAATACTAATAACCACAAACAATAATGATAGTAATACAATAATTAATAACAAAAAAACCTCATTAATAAACGATTTATATAATAATTAATTATATCATTATCTTAATTAGTATCGTTATTACTGAATTATTACTGTTTATAATAATTATTTTTGCAATTCTACTACCAGTACAAATAATAATAAGGATAATATAACAATAATAATACTAATAACAATATTATAACACTAGCATGATTATATTATACTTATACTTATTATTTTATTGTTATAATTACCGTTAAATAGATTTATGGCAATCATACTAATAATTAAGATAATAATATAATAATAAAATAATAGTAATACTAATAAAATAATAATAATAATATAATAATAATAATAATAATAATAATCAAATGTTATCAAAATTCTCTTTATCTCCACTTTTATCATCATTATGTTAGATTAAATACAATTCTGGTAATTATTTATCATTATTACCCTAATAATTGCCGGAAATCACAAAGAAAATCGAAAAAACGTCATTTGAGTATACTCCTCAAAAAAGGCTATATTTTCGCTAGATTTTGCCGCTTTTTCGACTTTTGGGAATGTTTTTCTATACCTTTTTTATATTATATAGGACACAATTCCTGTTATTATCATCATCATTATCATGATAATCGTCATTATTATCGTTATCATCATCATTATCATCATTATCATCATTATCATCATCATTATTCATCATTATTGCAATTATTATCATCATTATTGCAATTGTTATCATTAGTATTGCAATTATGCCAGTTATAGTAATATTTTGCAATAATACTAATAACACAAACAATAATGATAGTAATAACAATAATAATAACAATAATAAACGATTTTTAATACTATTTTATATCATTATCTTAATTAGTATCGTTATTTACTGGAAGTTTACTGTTTAAGAATGATTTTGCAATATACTACAGTACAAATAATAAGTAATGATAATAATAAAAATAAATAATACTATAACCTATTATAAACACTAGCAGATTATTATTATACTTATACTATATTATTATTGTTATTTACAGTTATAATAGATTTTATTGGCAAGAATACTAATAATTAAGATAATAATAATAAATTAATAATAAAATGAATAATAAAATAATACTAATAATAATAATAATATAATAAATAATAATAATAATAATCATTCAATGTTAATCAAAATTCTCTTTATTCTCACTTTTATCATCATATGTTATGATTAATACCAATTCTGGTAATTATTATCATTATTACTAATAATTGCCGAGAAATCACAAAGAAATCGAAAAAAACGTCATTTGTGAGTATACTCTCAAAAGCTATATTTCGTAGATTTTGCCGCTTTTTCGACTTTTGGGACTGTTTTCTTATACAGTTTTATATATATATGGACACAATTCTGTATATCATTCATCATTATCATGATTATCATCATTTATATCGTTATCCTCATCATTTCAATCATTATCTTCATTTCATCAATCAATTATCATCATTATTGCAATTATTATCATCATATTGCAATTGTTATTCATTATTATTGCAATTATTGCAGTTATAGTAATATTTTTGCAAGAAATACTAATAACCACAACAATAATGATAGTAATAACAATAATAATACAATAATAACGATGTATAATAATTATTATATCATTATCTGAATTAGTGTCCGTGATTACTGTAATTATTACTGTATAATAATTATTTTTGCAAGTATACTACCAGTACAAAATAATAATAATGATAATAATAACAATAATAATACTAATAACAATATTATAAACCACTAGCAGATTATATTATACTTATAACTATATTATTATTGTTCTAAATACAGTTATAATAGATTTATTGGCAATAATACTAATAATTAAGATTAATATAATAATAATAATAAAATAAAATCCTAATAAAATAATAATAATACTAATAATATAATAATAATATTCACATGTTACAAAATTCTCTTGATTCTCATTTTATCATCATTATTGTTCCATGATTAATACAATTCTGGTAATTTATCATTATTACCTAAGATTGCCGGAAATCACCAAAGAATCGAAAAAAACGTCATTTTGGAGTATACTTCAAAAGGCATATTTCGCCTAGATTTTGCGCTTTTTCGACTTTGGGAATGTTTTTCTTATACCTTTTTTATATTATATATGGACACAAATTCATGTATTATCATCATCCAATTATAATGGATATCATCATTATATCGTTATCATCATCATTAATCATCATTCATCATCATTATCATCATCATTATCATCATTATTGCAATTATTATCATCATATTGCAATGTTATCATTATTATTGCAATTATTGCAGTTAGTATATATTTTTGCAATAATACTAAAACCACAACAATAATGATAGAATAACAATAATAATAACAATAATAACGATTTTATAATAAATTATTTATATCATTATCTGAATTAGTATTCGTTATTACGTAATATTACTGTTATAATAATTATTTTTGCAATATTTAATACAGTACAATAATAATAATGATAATAATAACAATTAATGATACTAATAACAAATTATAAAACCCCCCCCCCCCCCCCCCCCAACCTAAAAAGGGGGGCCCCATGATTATTATTATACTATATACTTATATATTATTTTATAATTACAGTATAATAGATTTATTGGCAATAATAATATAATATTATAAAAATTTAAATAATTAAATAATTAATAATATAATTAATAAAATTATATTATATATGAATTTATTATAATATAAAAAAATTTAATTTAAATTCTTATTCCAATTTTAATAATTTTAATGATTAATAAATTGGTATTATTTATTTTTATTCATAATTAAATCAAATTTAAGGAAAAAATTTTTGGGGTTTACTTTAAAAATTTGGTTAAAATCTTTTTTTTTTTTTACTTATTTTTTATATTATAAAAATTTCTTATCATAATATTATATAAATCATCATTATATTTAAATTATATAATCATATTAAAATATTATCATTTTATTAATATCATTAAATATTATTTTATAAATTTATATAAATATTTATATATTTAATTATCTATAAATTTTTTTAATTTTAAAACCCAAAATTAATAAAAGATAATAATAATATTTAATAAAAATTTTTTAATTTTATTTTATTTTAAATATGTAATTAAATTTCTTATATTTTTAAAATTAATTATTATTTAAAAATATAATAATATTTTAATTATATTTTTTAAATATTTTCATTATTATTTTTTATTATAAAATTTTATTATTCTATTATTTTTTTTATAATAAATAATAAATATAAATTAAATAAATTTAATAATAATAATAAAATAAATAATAATATAATTATAATAAAAATATAAATATATAAAATTTATAAATTATATATTTAATATAATAATATAATTAATAAAAATAATAAATATTAATAATAATTAAATAAATAATAATAATAAATAATAATAATAATATAAAAAATTATTATAATTTACCCTTTATTATTTTTTTTTTTGCTTTATAGTTTTTGGGAATTATAATTAACATAAATTAATCAAAAAAATAAAAATAATTTTATATACATAAATAAAATTTTTTTATTTTTATTTCGTTTTCTTGTATCTTTTATTTATATAACAATTCGTATTTTATCTTTTTTAAAATTATTCTATTAAATATTTGAATAATTAGATTTTATATAAAGCTATCTTAATTAAATTAATTTTTATCTTTTAATTCATTTTATATTAACATTATAGGATAAATTTTTAATATTAAAAACCCAACTACATATTATAATAACAATATATATAAAAAAACATTTATAAATAATTTTAATTTTTATTAATAATTTATTTATATAATTTTTAAATTTTATATTATTTTTTGCATTTATTTAATAAAAAATAATAGAATAATAACAATAAATATAACAATATTTAAAATTAGTATTTTTAAATATTAATATTAAAATTATTATTAAAATTTATATTTTTTTAAATTTAATATACAAATAAATTGATATAAAAAATAATAATAATAAAATAATAAATAATATATTTTTTATATTAAAATTTAATTTATTTAATTTTTTAATTAAAAATTTAATATTATATTAAAAATAATTTAATATAATAATAATAATATAAAAAATTTTTAAAAAAAAATAATATTTAAAAATTTTTATATCATTTTAAAATTTCATTTTATTTTTTTTTTTAAAATAATTTTTTTAAAATACCCCCAAAAGGGAAAAAAATTTTTAATTTCTTTTAAAATTTTTCCCAAAAATTTTTTTTTTTTGTTTTTAAATTTTTTTATTTTTTTAATATGGCAAAATTTGTTTTATATCTTTATTGAATTTTATATTTAAAAAAATTTATATTATTTTAAAAAATTTATCATTTAAAAAATTTCAAATTATTATACATATTGCAATTTTTTTTTTAATTATTTAATTTTTTTTTTTTAAATTTTAAAAAATCCCCAAAAAAAAATTAAAAAAAAATAAAAAAAAAAATAAAAATTTTAAAAAATTTTTTTTAATTTTATTTATTATGTATTATTTCTGTTAAATATTTTTTTTTCTTATCCAAAAAAACAAATAAAAAACAATTTTAAATTTTTTAAAAAATTTTAAATCCCCTTTTTTTTTTTTTTTTTAATTTTTTTATATTAAAAATTTTTTATTTTTTTTTTTAATTTAATTTAAATAATAAATTTATGGGAAATTTAATAAAATATTTTAAAAATTTTAAATATAATAATTTTAAAAATTTTTAATTTAATAATTAAAAATTAAAAAATAAAAAAAAAAAAAATTTAAAAATTTTATAAAATTTTTTTAAATTTATTTTATATTATTTATGTTTTTAATTTTCGGTAATTAATTACTTTTTAAAAATTTTTCCAAATCCCAAAAAAATAAAAAAAAAAAAAATTTTAGTATATTTAAACTTTTTTAAATTTTCCCGTTTTTAACTTTTGTGTTTTTCTATACCTTTTTTATATTATATTGGACACAATTCCTGTTATATCATCATATTATCATGATTATCAATTATTATCGTTATCATCACATTATCACATGTATCATCATTATCATCATCTTATCATCATATTGCAATTATTATCATCATTATTGCAATTGTTTTCTGATATTGCAATTATTGCAGTTATAGTATATATTTTTGCAAATGAACTAATAACACAACAATAATGATCGTAATAACAATAATAATAACAATAATAACGATTTTATAATCATTATTATATCATATCGTAATAGTATAGTATACTGTAATATTAGTTATAATAATTATTTTTGCAATTTATACTACCAGTACAAATAATAATAATGTAATAATAAACAATAATAATACTAATAAAATATTATAAACCACTAGCATGATTATAGCGAGTACGCCTCATACTTATTATTATTATTGTTTATAATTACAGTTATAATAGAGTTATTGGCAATAATACTAATAATTAAGATAATAATAATAATAATAATAATAATCATATAATAATAATAATAATAATAATAATAAATAATAATAATCATAATACTAATAATAATATTTCAAATGTTATCAAAATTCCTTTATTCTCACTTTTATCATCATTATTGTTCTGATTAATACAATTATGGTTAATTATATCATTATTACCCTAATAATTGCACGAAATCACCAAAGAACTCCCTCCGGAAAACGTCATTTTTGGAGTATTACTCTCAAAAGGCTATATTTCGCTAGATTTTGCGCTTTTCGACTTTTGGGAATGTTTTGATACCCATTTTATATTATATATGGACACAATTCATGTTATTATCTCCTCATTACATGATTATCATCATGATTACGTTATCATCATCATTAGCTCATATCTCATTATCATCATCATTATCATCATTATTGCAATTATTCATCATCATTATTGCAATGTTATCATTACTTATTCGCAAATATTGCAGTTTAGAGTATATTATTTTTTGCAATAATACTAGTAACCACAACAATAATGATAGTAATAACATAATAATAACAATAATAACGATCTTTATAATAATTATTTATATATTATCTTACATTAGTCTCGTTATTACTGTAATTATTACTGATAATAATTATTTTTGCCATTATTACTACAGTACAAATAAGAATAATGATAATAATAACAATAATAATACTAAATAACAATATTATAACCACTGCATGATATTATTATATTATACTTATTCTTATTATGTTATAATTACAGTTATAATAGATTTATTGGCAATAATACTAATAATAAGATAATAATAATAATAATAATAATAATAATAATAATAATAATAATAATAATAATAATAATAATAATAATAATAATATTCAAATGTTATCAAATTCTCTTTATTCTCACTTTTATCATCATTATGTTATGATTAATAACAATTCTGGTAATTATAATTTTAGATCCATCTCTCGACGGAGTGCATTACCCGAATAATTGCCGAAATCACAAAAGAAAATCGAAAAAAGTAATTTTGGAGGTATACTTCAAAAGTGCTATATTTCGCTAGATTTTGCCGCTTTTTCGACCTCTTGGGAATTTTTTCTGTATTACCTTTTTATATATATAGGACACAATTCTGTTATTATCATCTCATTATCAGGATTATCATCATTATTATCGTTATCATCATCAGTTATCATCATTATCATCATTATCTCATCATTACCATCATTATTCAATTATTATCATTATTGCAAGGTTATCAT
>NW_023660173.1:13130-19790 GCF_015228065.2 Penaeus monodon | reverse complement strand
AATTAAATGAAAAAACGTCATTTTGGAGTTACTCTCAAAGGCTATATTTCCTAATTTTGCGCTTTTTCGACTTTGGAATTTTTTTCTTTACCTTTTTATTATATATAGGACACAATTCCTGTTATTATATCATTATTATCATGATTATCATCATTATTATCGTTATCAATCATCATTATCATCATTATCATCATTATCATCATTATTGCAATTATTATATCATTATTGCAATTATTATATATATTGCAATTATGATTATAATATATTTTACATCTAATAACAACTACAATAAATAGTAATAACAATAATAATAACATAATAACGTTTTATAATATTATTTATATCATTATTTTAATTATATCGTTATTACTGTAATTATTACTGTTATATATAATTATTTTTCAATTATACTACCAGTAATAATATATATATGATAATAATAACATATAATAATATATAATATATTATTGCAATTATTATTATTATTATTATAATATATATTATTATATTATTGTTATTATTACAGTATATAATATAATTTTTTGAATATATAATAATATTATATAATATCTATAATAATATAATAATAATAATATATAATAATATATATAATTAATAATAATAATAATAATAATATAATATATATAATAATAATAATAATAATATCAAATGTTATCAAATTCTCTTTATTTCACTTTTACATCATTATTGTCATGATTAATAAATTCGGTAATTATTATCATTATTACCTAATAATTGCAAATCATCAAATGAATGAAAAAACGTCATTTTGGAGTTATCAAAAGGCTATATTTGTAGATTTGCCGCTTTTTCGACTTTTGGAATTTTTTTCTTTTACCTTTTTTTATTATATTGGACACAATTACCTGTTATTATATCAATTACTAATCATTATATATCATATATTAATATTATCATATATATACATCATTAATCATATACAATATATTATCATCATTATTGCAATATTTATCATTATATGAATATTACATTATTATTGCAATTTGCAAGTTATAAT
This sequence comes from Penaeus monodon, assembly GCF_015228065.2. NCBI lineage: Eukaryota > Metazoa > Arthropoda > Malacostraca > Decapoda > Penaeidae > Penaeus > Penaeus monodon. The sequence continues at coordinate 18,751 of NW_023660173.1, read as the reverse complement.
ATATATTTTACATCATATAATAACAACTAATTATAATATTAATAACAATAATAATATAAATTAATATAATATCTAAAATTTTTTAATTTCTTTTTTAATAATGAATATAATGTTATAATAAAAATAATATTTCAAATTTTCAAATTCTCTTTATTCCATTTTATCATATTTCAGATTAAAAATCGGATTTTTAGTTTACCTAAAATGGCCAAAATTTAAATTGATAAAAACGTCATTTTGGAGTTACTCTCATAAGCTTTTTTTATATTTTGGCGCTTTCTGTTTTATCATTTTTTTCTGTTTACCTTTTTTATTTATATCATGAACATCCTGTTATTATCATCATATATCATGATTATCATCATTATTATGTTATATATCATTTATTCATTATTTATATATATTATCATTATTGCAATTATTATTATTTTGCAATTATATAATTACACAATTAATAATATATATTATAATAACTAACTAATAACAACTAAATAATAAGTATACATATTAATAAATTAATACGTTTATAATTTATTTATATATTATTTAATTATACTTATTACTGTAAATATTACTTAATAATTAAATTTTAATATTATACATATAAATAATATATAATATACTAAAAATAATATTAATAACAATATATATACAAAATTTAATTATATATATTATTATTATAATTATATTACAGTTAAAATATATTTTTTAATAATAATAATAATAATATAATAATAATAATAATAATAATATAATAATAATAAATAATAATATAATCAATGTATATAATATATTTAATTAATCATAATTAGATAATATAATTGTATATATATATTACTAATAATGAAATCACAAAATTCTCTTTATCTCACTTTTATCATCATGATTGTCTGATGATTAATAGAATTGGTAATTTATTTATCATTATTAACCCTTAATAATTGCCAGAATCATTCAAATGAATGGAAAAAAACGTCATGTTTGAGTCTTCTCTCAAAAGGCTATAATTGCAGACTAGATTTTGCCGCTTTTTCGGACTTTTGGGATTTTTTTTCTTTTACCTTTTTTTTTTATTATATATGCCACAAATCCTGTTCTTATCATCATTATTATCATGATTTATCATCATATTATCGTATCCATCACATTATCATCATATCATCGTTATCATCTAATCATTATCATCATTATGCAATTATATTCATCATTAATTGCAATTATTACATTATTATTGCAATTATTGCAGTTATAATATATATTTTTTACATCTTACTAATAACAACTACAATAATAATAGTAATAAAAACAATAATAATAACAATAATAACGGCGTTAAATCATTATTTATATCATTATTTTAATAATATCGTATTACTGTAATTATTATGTATAATAATTATTTTTACAAATTATACTACATGTAAAAAATAATAATAATGAGAATAAATAACAATAATGATATTAAATAACAATATTATAACAATTAGTAGTATATAATGATACTTATTATTATTATTATTGTTATTATTCAGTTATAATACGATTTTTGGGCAATAATACAATAATTAAAGTAATAATAATAACTAATAATAATAATAATAATAATAATAATAATAATAATAATAATAATAATAATAATAATAATGATAATAATTAAATGATAATGTCATTAATAGTAATAATTTTCCCCCCCCCCCAAATGTTATCCAAATTTCTCTTTATTCTCACTGTATCATCATATTGTCATAGATTACTAGAAATTCCTGGTTAATATTATCATTATGACCCTAATAATTGCCAGAATCATCAAATGATGGAAAAAATGTCATTTATGGAGTCTACTCTCAAAAGACTATAGTTCGCTAGATTTTGCCGCTTTTCGACTTGGGGGAAAATATTTTTGTCTTTTCACCTTTTTTTTATTATATGATGACACAATTCCTGTTATTATCCTCATTATTATCATGATTACATCATTATGATCGTTATCATTCATCATTATCATTCATGACATAATTCATCATCATATCATCATTATTGCAATTATTATCATCATTATTGAAATAAATATCATGATATTGCAAGTATTGCAGTTAAATAAATTGGTACATCTTATAGAATAAAAACAACTACATATAATAGTAATAATAATAATAATAAACAATAATAACGTTCTTATAATCATTATTATATCCTTATTTAATTAATATCGTATTACTGTAATTATTACTGTTATAATAATTATTTTTTACAATTATACTACCAGTAAAAAATAAAATAATGATAATAATAACATAAAATATTAATAAAAAATATTATAACAGTTAGTATTAATTATAATTCTACTTATTATTATTATTGTTGTTTTCTTAAAGTTATAATATATTTTTTGGCAATGGCAATAATACTAATAATTAAATGTAACAATAATAATAATAATAATAATAATAATAATAATAATAATAATAATAATAATAATAATAATAATAATATAAATAATAATAATAATAATGATTAATAGTAATATAGTATAATCAGCAAATGCTTATCCAAATATCTTTATTCTCAATTTTATCCTCATATTGTCATGTTTAATAGAAATTCTGGTAATTATATCATTTTATGTACCCTAATATTGCCAGAATTCATCAAAGATTTTTTTTAAATTATTATTTTACTTTTTTTTTAAGTGATAATAATAGATTTTTACATCATCTATCACAACTTACCAATAATAATAGTTGTATTAACAAACAAGAATAAAGAATAATAACGTTTTATAATAATTATGTATATCATTATTTAATTACTATCATTATACTTATTATTATTATTATTATTGTTATTATTAGAGTTATAATATATTTTTTCCCAATAATACAAATAATTAAAGCCATACTAATACTAATACTAATACTAATGCTAATACTAATAATAAGAAAAATAATAATAATAATAGTAATAACAATACTCCTACTACTACTACTACTACTACTACTACTACTACTACTACTAATACTACTATTACTAATGATAATAATAATAATTATAATAATAATAATAAAAAATAATAATAATAATATTAATAATGATAATAATAATGATAATGGGAATAATAATGATAATAGTAATAATATTAATTATAAACAAATGTTATCCAAATTCTCTTGTGTCATTTATCAGAGTATTGTCATGATAATAGAATTCTGGGTAATTTAATATCATTATTACACTAATTATGCCAAAATCATCAATGAATGGAAAAAACGTCATTTGGAGAAACTGTCAAAAAGGCTATATTTCGCTCGATTGTGGCAGCTTTTTGGACTTTTGGATTCTTTTTCTTTTACCTTTCATTAATCAGATTATCATCTTAAAGTGTTATCATCATCATTATCATAAATATCATCATCATTATCATCATTATTGCAATTATTAATCATTATTATTGCATTATTGCAGTTATAAAAATATGTTTTACAACTATTATAATACACAACGTGCAATAATATAGTGAAATAACAATAATAATAAAAATATAAACGTTTTTATAATAATTATTTATATCATTATTCTAATTAATATCATTTTTCCTGTAATAATTACTGTTATAATAATTATTTTATCAAGTATACCAGTAAAAATAATAATAATGATAATAATAACAATAGTAATATTAATAACAATATTATAACGCATTAGTATTAGCATGATTATACCTTATTATTATTATTATTTAGGTTATTATTAAATTATAATATATTTTTTGGCAATAATACTAATAATTAAAGTAATACTAATATACTAATACTAATACTAATATTAATACTAATAATAATACTAATACTAAATTATAATACTAATTTTTTAAATTTACAAAAAAAACATACTACTACTACACTACTACTACTACTACTACTAATAATAAATAATAATAAATACTAATAATGATAATTATAAAAATAATAATTTTAATAATATTAATAATAATAATGGATAAGAATAAGATAATAGTAAATAAATAATAATAATCAAATGTTATCCAAATTCTATGATTCTCACTTTTATCACATTATTGTCAATGATTAATAGAATTTAGTTAATTATGATCATTATTACCCAAGTATTTGCAAAAAATCATCAACAAATGAATGGAAAAAACGTCATTTTGGAGTATACTCTCAAAAAGACTTTAATTCGCTAGATTTTGCCGCTTATTACACTTTGGGGATTTTTCTTTACTTTTTTATGATATATGGATAAAATTCATGTATTATCGTATTATTATCATGATTATCATCCTTATTGTCGTTATCATTATCACATTCATAAATTATCAAATCATTAATGCAATATTATCATCATTATTGCAATTTTACATTATTATTACAATGATGCAGTTATAATATATATTTTTACAATTATACTAATAAACACTACAATAATAACAGTATTAAAAAACAATAATAACAATAATAACGTTTTATAATAATTATGTATATCATTATTCCTGTAATTATTACTGTTAAATAATTATTTTTGCAATTATTCTACCAGTAAAAATGATAATAATGATAATAATAAAAATAATAATATTAATAAAAATATAATAACAATTCGTATAATTATATTTACTTATTTTTATTATTTTTTATTTTTTTATTATTACAGTTAAAATATATTTTGGCAAAAAATACTAATAATTAAAGTAAATAATAATAATTTAAAAATACAATAATAATAAATATATAAATAATAATATATATAATAATAATAATAATAATAATAATAATATAATAATATAATATAATGATAATATGATAATAATAATGATAATTATAATAATATTAATAACATCAAATGTTTTTCCAAATTCTCTTTATTCTCACTTTTTTCATCATTATTGTCATGATTAATAGAATTCAGGTAATTATTATCATTATTACACTAATAATTGCCAAAAATCATCAAAAGATGGAAAAACGTCATTTTGGAGTCTACTCTCAAAAGGCTATATTTCGCTAGATTTTCCGCTTTTTCGACTTTTGGGATTTTTTTTTTTTACCTTTTTTTATTATATATGGACAAATTCTGTTATTAAACTCATTATTATCATGATTATCATCATTATTATCGTTATCATCATCATTATCATCATTATCATCATTATCATCATCATTACATCATTATTGCAATTATTATCATCATTATTGCAATAATTATCATTATTATTGCAATTATTGGGAGTTATATATATTTTTACTCATACTAATAACAACTACAATAAAATAGTAATACAATATAATAACAATAATAACGTTTTTTATAATCATTATTTATATCATATTTTAATAATATCGTTATTACTGTAAATTAATCGTTATAAAATTATTTTTACAATTATACCCACCCGTAAAAAATAATAATGATAATAATAACAATAATGATATTAATAAAATATTTACATTCGTATTATTATAATATCTTTATTATTATTATTGTTTTATTACATTTTAATAAATTTTTATATATATAATTGAATATATAATAATAAGTAATAATATAATAATAATAATATAATAATAATAAAAATAATATATAATAAAATAATAATAATTATA
>NW_023660173.1:0-13030 GCF_015228065.2 Penaeus monodon | reverse complement strand
TTATGTAATTATATATATTATTATTATTATAAATATTATTATTATATTATACAATATTATTATTATTATTATGATTATTATATTATTATTATTATTTATTATTATTATTACTATAATTATTATTAGTAGTAGTTTTATTACTTTAATTCTTAGTATTATTGTTAAAGAAATAGTTATAACTGTATTAATAACAATAATAATAATAATAATAAGTATAATGATACTAATACTAATCGTTATAATATTATTTTTAATATTATTATTGTTATTATTATCATTATCATTATTTTACTGGTAGTATAATTGCAAAAATAATTATTATAACAGTAATAATTAAGAAATAATGATATTAGAATAATGATATAAATAATTATTATAAAAACGTTATTATTGTTATTATTGTTGTTATTACTTTTACTATTGTAGTTTTTATTAGTATAGTTGTAAAAATATATATTATAACTGCAATAATTCCAATAATAATGATAATAATTACAATAATGATGATAATAATTGCAATAATGATGATAATGATGATGATAATGATGATAATGATGATGATAACGACAATAATGATGATAATCATGACAATAATGATGATAACAGAAATTCTGTCCATATATAATAAGAAAAAAAGGTAAAAGAAAAATAAATCCCAAATGTCGAAAAAGCGTAAAAATCAAGCGAAATATAGCGTTTTGAGAGTATACTCCAAAATGACGTTTTCTCCATTCATTTGATGATTTTGGTAATAATTAGGATAATAATGATAATATTTACCAGAATTCTATTAATCATGACAATAATGATGATAAAAGTGAGAATAAAGAGAATTTCAATAACATTTGATGATTATTAATATTATTACTGCTATCATTATTATTATTATTATTATTATTATTATTATTATTATTATTATTATTATTATTATTATCATTATTAATATTATTATTATAATTATTATTATTATTAGTAGTAGTAATAGTAGTAGTAGTAGTAGTAGTAGTAGTAGTAGTAGTAGTATTTGTATTATTATTACTTTAATTATTAGTATTATTGCACAAAAATATATCATAACTGTAATAATAACAATGATAATAAAAATAATAATAATAATAAGTATAATAATACTAATACTAATCGTTATAATATTGTTATTAATATTATCATTATTATTATTTTTACTGGTAGTATAATTCAAAAATAATTATTATAACAGTAATATTTACAGGAATAATGATATTAATTAGATTAATAATATAAATAATTATTATAAAAACGTTATTATTCTTATTACTATTATTTTTGTAGTTGTCATTAGTATAGTTGTAAAAATATATATTATACTGCAATAATTGCAATAATAATATAATAATTGTAATAATGTTGACAATAATTGCAATAATGATGATAACGACAATAAGGATAATAATCATGATAATACTGATTATAATAACAGGAATTGTGTCCATATATAATTAAAAAAAAAGGTAAAAGAAGAAAATTCCCACAAGTCGAAAAAGCGGCGAAATCTAGGGAAATATAGCCTTTTGAGATTATACTCCATAATGAAGGTTTTTCATTTCATTTGATGATTTTGGCAATAATTAGGGTAAAAATGATAATAATTACCAGAATTCTATCAATCATGACAATAATGATGATAAAAGTGAGAATAAAGAGAATTTGGATAACATTTGATGATTATTAATATTATTACTATTATCATTATTATTATCATTATTATTATTATTATTATTATTATTATTTTTATTATTATTATAATTATTATTATTTTTATAATTTTTATTATTATTATTAGTATTAGTATTACTTTAATTATTAGTATTATTGCCAAAAAAATATATTATAACTGTAATAATAACAATAATAATAATAAGCATAATAATAATAATACCAATCATTATTATATTTTTATTAATATTATTATTTTTATTATTATCATTATTATATTTTACTGGTAGAATAATTGCAAAAATAATTATTATAACAGTAATAGTTACAGGAATAATGATATACATAATTATTATAAAAACGTTATTATTGTTATTATTGTTTTTAATACTGTTATTATTGTAGTTGTTATTAGTATAATTGTAAAAATATATATTATAACTGCAATAATTATAATAATAATGATAATAATTGCAATAATGATGATAATAATTGCATTAATGATTATGATAATTATGATGATGATGATGATAACGACAATAAGGATGATATTCATGATAATAATGACGATAATAACAGGAATTTTATCCATATATTATAAAAAAGTAAAAGAAAAAAAATCCCAAAAGTGTAATAAGCGGCAAAATCTAGCGAATTAAAGTCTTTTGAGAGTATACTCCAAAATGACGTTTTTTCCATTCATTTGATGATTTTTGCAATACTTGGGTAATAATGATAATAATTACTAGAATTCTATTAATCATGACAATAATGATGATAAAAGTGAGAATCAATAGAATTTGGATAACATTTGATGATTGTTAATATTATTACTGTTATCATTATTATTATCATTATTATTATTAATATTATTAAAATTATTATTTTTATAATTATCATTATTATTATTATTATTATTATTATTAGTAGTAGTAGTAGTAGTAGTAGTAGTAGTAGTATTTGTATTATTAGTATTAATATTAGTATTAGTATTAGTATTAGTATTAGTATTAATATTAGTATTAGTATTAGTATATTAGTATTACTTTAATTATTAGTATTATTGCCAAAAAATATATTATAATTTAATAATAACAATAATAATAATAATAATAAGTATAATAATACTAATACTAATCGTTATAATATTGTTATTAATATTACTATTGTTATTATTATCATTATTATTATTTTTACTGGTATACTTGATAAAATAATTATTATAACAGTAATTATTACAGGAAAAATGATATTAATTAGAATAATGATATAAATAATTATTATAAAAACGTTATTATTTTTATTATTATTGTTATTACTATTATTATTGCAGTTGTTATTAGTATAGTTGTAAAAACATATTTTATAACTGCAATAATTGCAATAATAATGATAATAATTGCAATAATGATGATAATGATGATGATAATTATGATAATGATGATGATAACTACTTTAAAGATGATAATCATGATAATAAAGGTAAAAGAAAAAGAATCCCAAAAGTCCAAAAAGCTGCAAAATCGAGCGAAATATAGCCTTTTGACAGTTTACTCCAAAATGACGTTTTTTCCCCTTCATTTGATGATTTTGGCAATAAATTGGGGGAAATAATTTAAAAATTTAAACCCAGTTTTCTTTTTAACTTGACAATAATCTGTTTAAAAAATAAAAACAAAAGGAATTTGGAAAAACTTTTTGGTTTAAAAATTTAATATTATTAATTATCATTATTTTCCCATTATCATTATTTTTTGGATTTTTAAATATTATTATTTTTATTTTTTATTATTTTATTTAAAAAAGATTTTATTATCATTAGTAATATAGTATTGTTTTAGTAGATTTGTAGTATTTAGTATAGTAGTATTTGGGAGTATTTTTTATTACATTTTTTGGATTTTTTTCCCTTATTATTAGATTAGCATTAGTATTAGTATTAGTATTATTTAGGGTTTTAAATTTTTTTGTATTTTTGGGAAAAAAAAATTAAAAACCCCTTAAAAAAAAATAATAATAAAAATTTTTTAAAAAATACTAATACTAATCGTTAAAATATTTTTTTAATTTTATTTTTTATTTTTTATTATCATTATTATTTTTTAAATTTTAGTATAATTGCAAAAAAAAAATTTTAAATAACAAAATAATTAAAAATAATGTTTTAATTAGAATAATGATAAAAAAAATTTTATTTTAAAAACGTTTTATTTTATTTTTTTTGTTAATCCATTATTATTGTATTTTGTTTTTAGAATAGATGTAAAAATATTTTATTTAACTTAAAAAAAAAATTTAAAAAATTAAATAATTAAAAAAACTTCTTTTTGATGTTTTCTGGAAAATTATTAGGGTAAAAAGGGATAATTGAATTACCAAAAATTCTATTAAACATGAAAAAAATTAAAAATTTTAAAAGTAGAAAAAGAGAATTTGGATAACTTTTGATGATTATTTTATTATTACTATTATCATTATTATTATTATTATTATTATTTTTATTATTATTATTTTATTTTTATTATTATTATTTTTTAGTATTTTTTATTTTTTTTTTTTTATTTTAATTATTATTATTTAATTCCCAAAAAATATATTATAACTGTAATAATAACAAAATAAAAATTTAAAAAGGGTAAATTATAATTACAAAACCGGTTTTTAATATTTTTAATTAATATTTTTTTGTTTTTTTTCATTATTTTTATTTTTACGGGTTTAAAATAATTTTGAAAAAATAATTTTTAAAACATAAAAATTCCCGTAATAACGATTTTAAATTTAAAAATAATGATATAAATAATGTTTTAAAAAGGACTTTATTATTGTTATTATTTTTTTTTTATTACTATTATTATTGTATTTTTGTTATTTTTATAGATGTAAAAATAAAATTTTTTAAAACTGCTTTAATTGCAAAATAATAATGTTAATTAATTGCAAAAAATGATGATAAAATTGCAATAATGATGAAAATGTGATGATAAATATATAAGGAGGGAAAATGTGATGATAACGATAAAATAGGGATAATCATGATAAAAATGATGATAAAAAAAAACAAAAGGGGGTTTATAATAAAAAAAAAGGTAAAAAAAAAAAATTCCCCAAAAGTCAAAAAAAAGGGGCAAAACCCTTCCGAAATAGCTTTTGAGAGTGGGCCCTCCAAAAAAATTTTTTCTTCATTTAAATGATTCTGGAAATTATTAGGGTAATAATGATAAAAAATTCCCAAATTTTTTTAAATCGGGACAATAATGATGATAAAAGTGAAAATAAAGAGAATTTGGATAACATTTGAGATTTTTATATTATATTTATCTTTTAATTATTTATTTTTTATTTTTTATTTTTTATTATTATTATTATATTATTATTATTATTATTATTGTTTTTACTTTAATTATTAATATTATTGCACAAAAAATATATTATAACTGTAATAATAACAATAATAATAATAATAAGATAATTATAATATACTAATTGTTATAATATTGTTATTAATATTATTATGTATTATTATCATTATTATTATTTTTACTGGTAGTATAATTGTAAAAATAATTATATAACAGTAATAATTACAGTAATAACGTATTAATTAAAATATGATATAATAATGATTATAAGACGTTATTATTGTTATTATTATTGTTATTACTATTATTATTGTAGTTGTATTAGTATAGATGTAAAAATATATATTATAACTGCAATAATTGCAATAATAATGAATAATAATGCAATAATGATGATAATAATTGCATAATTGATATAATGATGATGATAATGAATATGATAATGATGATAATAATGATGATAACGATAATAATGATGATAATCATTAATAATGATGATAAAACAGGATTGTGTCATTATAGTAATAAAAAAAGGTAAAAGAAAAAAAATCCCAAAAGTCGAAAAAGCGGCAAAATCTAGCGAAATAAAAGCCTTTGAGAGAGACTCCAAATGACGTTTTTTCCATCATTTGATGATTCGGCAATTATTAGGGTAATAATGATAATAATTACCAGAATTCTATTAATCATGACAAATAAATGATGATAAAAAGTGAGAATAAAGAGAATTTGGAAACATTTGAGAATTATTATATTATTTTATTAGCATTATTATTACATTATTATTATATTATATTATTATTATTATTATAAATTATATATATTTATTTATATATTATGTATATATTATTATTATTATATTTAAATTATTAGTATATTGCAAAAAATATATTATAACTGTAATAATACATATAAATAATAATAAGTATAATTATATAATATTAATTGTTATAATATGTTATTAATATTATATTGAATTATTAATCAATTATTATTATTTTACTGGTAGTATAATTGTAAAATAATTATTATAAAGTAATAATTCAGTAATACGATATTAATTAAATAATGATATAAATAATGATTATAAAGAAGTTATATTGTTATTATTATTGTTATTATATATTATGTAGTTGTTATTAGTTATAGCTGAAAAAATATATATATTAACTGCAAGTAATTGCAGTTAATAATGATAATAATTGCAATAATTATGATAATTGATAGATGATAAGATGGAGATGAATGATAATGAGATGAAACGAGAAGAATGATGATAATCATGATGATGAGATAATGATGATAAAGAACGAATTTGTGTCCATTGTATAGTAAAAAAAAAAGGTGAAAAGAAAAAAAAATCCCGAAAAGGTCGAAAAGAAGCGGCAAGAATATAGCGAATATAGCCTTTTTGAGAGTAGACTCCAAAAAAATGGATGGTTTTTCCATCCATTTGATGGATTCTGGCAATTATTAGGGGTAATTACTGAGTAATAATACCAGGAATTCTTATTAATCCAGGCCAATAATAATGATAAGCAGAGTGAGAATAAAGAGAATGTGGATAACATTTATGATATCATTACTATATTTATATTATCATTTATTATTATCATTATTATTATAATTATACTTATTATTATTATGTAATTATTATATTATTAAATTATTATAATTATTTATTATTATTTATTACTTTTATATTTAGTATTATTGCCAAAAACTATATATAACTGTTAATAAATAAACAAATTAATAATAATAATGAAGAGAGTAATTATAGTACTAATTGTTATAATCTGTATTAATGATTATTATTTTTGTTATTATTCATTATTATTATTTTTATGGTAGTATAACTTGTAAAAATAATATGATAAACAGTAATAATTGCAAGTAATTAAAACGTATTAAATTGAAAATATGATAGTAAAATTAATGATATATAACGACGTTTATTATTGTTTATTATTCTTGTGTAATTATATTATTATTGGTGTATTAGCATAGATGACAGAAAAAATATATTCTAACTGGGCAATAATTTGCAAATAATAATGGATAATAATTACCAAATAAGATGATAATATTGCAATAATGATGATTAATGATGAGATAATGATGATAATGATGATAATGATGATGAAACGATAATAAATGATGGATGAATTATGATATAATGATGTAATAAAAGGAAATTGGTCCATATATAATAAAAAAGAGGTTAAAAGAAAAAAAATCCCAAAGTCCGGGAAAAACGCGGCAAAAATCTATTGAAGAGTAGGACTCCAAAAGACGTTTTTTCCATCATTTGATGATTCTGGCAATATTATGGGTAATAATATTAATAATTACCAGAAATTCGATTAATCATGACGCAATATGATGATTAAAAGTGAGCATAAAAGAGAATTGGATAAAACATTGATGCTTATTACTATTATTACTATTATCATTATTATTATCATTTATTTATTTTATTATTATTATTATTATTATTATATATTATTATTATTATTATTATTATTATATATTATTATTATTATTATTATTACTTTAATTATTAGTATTATGCAAAAACTTATTATTATTAAACTATAAATAAATAACAATTCATAATAGATAAAATAAGTATAATTATAAATAATACAAATTGTTGAATAATCTTGTTATTAATATTATTCTTGTGATAGTTATCATTATTATTATTTTATGTAGGATAATTGTTACAAATAATATTTATAAACAGTAAGTAAGTACACAGTAATAAACGGATTAGAATTAAGAATAATGATATAGAATAATGATTGATAAAGACTTATTATTGTTATTATTATTGTTATTGACTATTCTAGTTGTAGTTGTTAGAGAACTATAAGATGTAAAAAATATATATTAACACTACAATAATGCAAAATAATAATGATTAATAATGCAATAATGTATGATAATAATTGCAATAATGATGATAATGATGATGATAAGATGATAATGATATAAATGATGGATGATACACACGATAATAATGATGATACTGCATGATAATAATGATGAGTAATAAACAGGAATTGTGTCACATGATATAATTAAAAAAAGGTATTAAAAGAAAAAAGAGAATCCCAAAAGTCGAAAAAAGCGCAAATATCAAGGGAAATTATAGCCTTTGAGAGTAGGACCTCCAAAATGACATGTTCCATTCATTGATTGATTTGTTTAATTATTAGGGTAATAATGGTAATAGAAATTACCGGAGAATTCGAGCATTTAATCATAAGCAAGATTAATGATGAATTAAAACGTGAGAAAAAGGAGAATTTGGATAACATTTGAGATATTTACTATATTACATATGTTTATTATATTTATTATTAGTATATATTATTATTATATTGTTATATTATTATGTATTATTATTATTATTATTATTATATTATTATTACTTGTTAATTATAGTATATTGCCCGCAAAAAATATATATAAACTGTAAATAATAACAATAAGTAAATAATAGATAAGTAGTAATTATAATAATCCTAATTGTTTACAATATTTGTTATTATTAAATTATTATTGTTATTAGTTATATAATTATTATATTTTTATGGTAGTATAATTGTAAAAATAATAATTATAACAGTAATACTTACAGTTAATAAAAACGTATTAATTAAAATAATGATATAAATAATGATTATAAAGGACGGTATATGTTAGTATTATTGTTATAATTTTGTATTATTGTAGTTTGTTATTAGTTATAGGATGTAAAAATATATATTTAACTGCATAATTTGCAATAATTAATGATTAATAATTTTGCAATACTGATGATAAAATGAATGCCTCAATAATGATGAGAATGATGTGATAATGGATGATAATTGATGATGATAACGATGAGATAATGATGATAATTCATGATAATACTTGATTTGATTAATAACAGGAATTGTGTCATATATAATGAAAAAAAAGGTAAAAGAAAAAAAATCCCAAAAGTCGAAAAAAGAAGCGGCAAAAATCTAGCGAAAAATAGGACTGTTTGAGAGTAGACTGCCAAAATGACGTTTGTTCCATTATTTAAATTCTGTTAATTATTAGGGTAATAATGATAATATTACCAGCATTTCTATTAATCATGACATAATGATGAATAAAAGTGAGGAATAAAGAGGCATTTGGTTCACATGGATGATTATTACTTTATACTATTATTCATTATTTTATTATTAATTATTATTTATTATTATTATTATTATATTATTATTATTTAATATTATTAATATTATTATTACTTTTAATTATTAGTATTATTGCCAAAAAAAATATATATAACTGTAATAATAACCAATAATTAATATAATGATAATTAAATAATATAGTAATCTTCTAATATTGTTATTAATATTATTATTGTTATTATTATCATTATTATTATTTTTTACTGGTAGTATAATTGAAAAATAATTATTAATAACAGTAATAATGACAGTTAATAACGATATTAATTAAGAATAAGATATAAAATAATTGGATTATAAAGTGGACGTTATATTGTTATTATTTTGTATTACTATTATATTGTAGTTGTATTAGTATAGATGTTAAAAAATATATATCATTAACTGGAAAATAATTGCAATAATAATGATAATAATGCAATAAGATAATATAAATTGCAAAATAATGAGAAATGATGTAATGTGATAATGATGATGCTAACGATAATAAGATGATAATCATGATAATAATGATGATACTAACAGGAATTGTTTGTTCCATATATAATTAAAAAAAGGTCAAAGAAAAAAGAATCACAAAAAGTCGAAAAAAAGCGGCAAAATCTAGCGAAATTAGCCTTTGGAGAGTGACTCCGCAAAAATGACGTTTTTCCATTCATTTGATGATTCTGGCCAAATTATTAGGGTAATAATGATAATTAATTACCAGGAAATTCTATTAATCATGACATAATGATGATAAAGTGAGAATGAAAGAGAATTTGGATAACATTGATGATTTTTACTTATTATTATTGTTATCATTATTATTTATTCCTTTTATTATTATTTATTATAGTCTTATTATATTATATTATTATATTAGTTATTATTATTATTATTATTATTACTGTAATATTAGTATTATTCCCCAAAAATTATATTATAGAATGTAATAATAACATAATAATAATAATAAGATAATTATAAATAATATTATTGTTATAATTATTGTTATTAATATTTTTTGTTATTATAATCATTATTATTATTTTACTGGTAGTTAATGTAAAAAATAATTATTATAGACAGTAATAATTCAGTAATAACGATAATATTAAAACGAATGATATAAATAATGATTATAACGACGTATTATGTTATCTTATTGTTATTACTATTATTATTGTAGTTGTTTATTAGTATAGATGAAAAATATATGAGTTGAGTACGCAATGCTTTGCCAATAATAATGATAAATTAATTACAATAATGATGATGATAATTGCAGTAATGATATACTGCTGATGATAATGATGATAATGATGCTAATGATGATTGGATAACGAGTAAAATGATGATAATACATGATAATAATGATGATAATCACGGAAATTGTGTCAATATATATTAAAGAGAAGGTAAAAGAAGAAAACTCCCAAAAGTCGAAAGAGAAGCGTGCAAAATCTGTTCGAAAAGATCGCCTTTGAGAGGTTAGACTCCGCAAAATTACGTTTTTCCAGTTTCATTTGAGATGATTCTGGCAAATTATTAGGGTAATCATGATAATTTAAATTTACCAAAATTCTATTAATCATGCCATAATGATGAAGAGAAAAGAGAGAATAAAGAGAAATTTTGTTAAATTGATGATTAGTAATTATTTATACTATTATCCTTATTATTATTATTATATTATTTATTATATGATTATATTATTATTATTATTATTATTATGATTATTATTAGTATGGTTATTATTATTATTATTCGATTATTATTATTATTACTTGTAAATATTAAGATATTGCCGAGAAAAAAAATATGATTATTAAACTGTAGTATTAACGAATAAATAAATAAGAGATAAGTATTAGATTATAATAATATAATTGTCTAAATAATATTGTTGATTAACATATTATTATTGTATTATTATCATTATTTTGATGATAAATGATGATAATGATGATGATAACGATATAATGATGATGGAGATTATTATGATGATAATGATGATAATTAACAGGAATTGGATTGTGGTCCATATATAATGAAAAAAAAAGGTGGAACACCTACAAATCATCCCAAAGTCGAAAAAGCCGGCAGAGAAGATCTAGACGAAATATAGACTTTGAGAGTAGCCGCCAAAATGACGTTTTTTCAGATTCATTTTGAGATTCTGCAATGTATTAGGGTAATAATAATTATAATAATTACCGAATCTGAGTTAATCATGACAAATAAGGATGATAAGAAGTGAGAATAAAGAAAATTGAATGACATTTGATGATAGATATTATTACTATTATCAGTTATTATTATCATTATTATATTATAGTATTATATTATTATTATTATTATATTATTATTATTATTATTATTATTTTATATTACTTTAATTATAGGTATTATGCCCAAAATATATGTATAAACTGTAATAATAACATATAATAATAATAGTATAATTAAATAATACAATTGTTATAATATGTTATTAATATATTATTGTTATTATTATCATTATTTATTATTTATACTGGTAGTATAATATGTAAACAAAATAATTATTTATAACATAATAATTTCAGTAAGAAACGATATTAATTAAAAAAATGATATAATAATGATTATAAATGGGACGTTATTATTGTTAAGAGATTGTTATTACTAATGATTATTGTAGTTGTTATTAGTATAGATGTAAAAAATATGTATAACTGCAAATAATTGTAAAATAATGATAATAATTGCAATAATGATGTAATAATGCCAGTAATGATGATAATGATTACAATAATGATGATGATGATGATGATAATGATGATAATGATGATGAAACGATAATAATGATGACAATCATGATTAATATTCATGATAAGTAAACAGTAATTGTGTCCTATGATAATAAAAAGGAAAAAGAAAAAATAATTAAAAACTTATAATTACGATTATAGCTTTAAGTGACTAATAGTTTTTTTTCTTATTATTATTTGGAATTATTATTTTATATATATTACAAATTTATTAATATGCAAAAATTATAAATTGAAAAAAAAAAAAAAAAGATATAATAAAATTTTGGTTACAATTTTTGTTATTAATTATTATTTAATATATTTCATTATTATTTTATGGTTATTTTAATTAAATAATTATTATAAATAATAATTAAAATATATTATTAAAAAAATTTAATAAAGTATTATTAAAAATTATTATTGTATATTAAAATAATTTTTAATATTATTTAATTTTAATTGTAAAAATTTTTAATTTATTTTGTAATATTACATATATTATATTTTTATGAGTATAATTGTAAAATTATTATAAATAATAATAATGAATAAGATATTAATTAAATAATGATATAAATAAAGTTTGATAACGATATAGGGTTGATTTTAAGGTTTTCCATTATTTTTAATTAAAAAGTAAAGAAAAAAAATAAAATTAAAATGCAATAATTCGAAATGTTGATAATAATCCAAAATGAGTTTTTCCAAAATTATGATGAATATTAGGGATAATGAGTTTAATATAAAAATTGATAACATAACAATAATGATATAAAAGTAGAGATAAGAAAGGAAAATTGTGATATATAATAAAAAAATAAAAAACCCCCAATAAAAATGGATTTGAAATATAGTTTTTAATAGCTAAAATATTTTTATTATTTAATTTTTAATTATTGGGTTAAAAAATAATTACGAATTATTAATATAAAAAATTTTAAAAAATAATAAA
>NW_023660172.1:7500-19792 GCF_015228065.2 Penaeus monodon | reverse complement strand
ACACACACACACACAAAACAACACCACCCCCACAAAACCAACATTATATATATAATATATAATATATATAAAATATATTATATTATATATATATATGTGTGTGTGGTGTGTGTGTGTGGTGTTGGTGTGTGGGGGTGTGGTGTGTGTGTGTGTGTGGTGTATGTATGTGTACAACACAGAAAAACGCGCACGCACGCACGCCACGCATACACCGACGCCACCACCACACACACACCACCACACACACCACACACCACCACACACACACAACACACATACACCCACACCAACACACACAAAAACACACAAAACACACACCCACACAACACACACACAAAACCCACACCCCAACACACAACACCACAATCCACACACACACACACAATCACACACACACACACACACACACACACACACACACCACACACACACACACCACCACACCCCAATATATATATATATATATATATTTATTTAAAAATATATTTATTTTATATGTTGTATGTAGGTAACACACCCACCACACACACACACACCACAAACACACACACACCACACACCACACCTCACACACACACACTCACATATATTTTTTATAAAAATATTATTTTAATATATATATAATATATTTATATATAATATGTAATATATATGTTATGTGACACACACACGCCGCACGCACCGCAACACACGCACGCACACAAACACAAAAAACACCACACACAAACACACACACACACAACACACAACACAACACACCACACACACACGCACAAACACGCACACACCAAAACACACCACCACACACACACACACACACACCCCAAAACCCCACACAATATATATAATATAATAATATATTAATATTTATATTGTGTGTGTTTGGTGGTGTGTGTGTGTGTGTGTGTGTGTGTGTGTGGTGTGTGTTGTTTTTTACACACACACACACACGCGCACGCACGCAGCCACGATACACACGCACGCACACACCCCACACACACACACACAACACACAATACACCACCACACACACACACAACCACACACACACACACAAAAACATACACGCATCAACACACACCACACACAATCACCACACACACACACACACACACACACACCACCACACACCACAACAACACAAAAAAAATATTATAAAATAAAATTATTATATATATAATTTAAATTTTTATATAGTAGTATGTATGTTTACACACACACCCCAAACCACAACACACAACACCACATATATCTATATATAATATATATATATATATATAATATATATATATATATATAATATTTTAAAATTTTAATGTGTGTGTGGTGTGTGTGTGTGTGTGTGTGTGTGTGTGTGGTGTGTGTGTGTGTGTGTGTGTGTGGTGTATGTGTACACACACAAAAACGCGCACGCACGCCGCACACGCATCACACGCACGCACACAAACACACACAACACACACACACACAACACACACACCACACACACAAAACCCCCACACCCCACACACATACACAACAACCCCCAACACACTCACACACACAACCCACAAAACACAACACACAATCACACACACACACACACACAACACACACACACACACACAAACACAACACACACACACACCAAAAATATATAATATATATAATATATTATATTATATATATATAATATAAAAGGGTTTATATATGTATGTATGTATGGTACACACCGCCCACACAACACACACCACACAACACACCACACCACACACACACAACACACACACACACCCACACACACACACACAACACACATACCACACACACAAAAAACACACACAATATATATAATATATAATATATATATATAAAAATATATTATATATATATATATATTTTAAATTAAAAGGAAGGAAAGTCCAAGGGGGAATGAACAAAAAAAAGAGAAAAACCCGGGAAGCAGCATACATCGCAACGGAGAAAATGTCAACAGCCCCGGGCAGACCCAAAAACTATCCAAAGGTCCGGCAACAATTATACGAGCAACGAATAGGGGGTCGCGGGGTTTTTCGTCAGCTCAGGTATATATTCACACACACACACACACACACACCACACACACACACACACACACCCCCACACACACACACACACACACACACACACACAAAACCAACACAAAAACCACAAACCACACACCCCACACACACACACCACACCTTTCTTTTTTCTCTTTTTTTCTGTTCTTTTCTCTTTAGCATTGCCTAGGGGATAATTATAAATTGTAATTGTGGTAATTCTTTATATATGACAGTTTTTTACATCATTAGAAAACCCATCTTAATTTTTTGAAATTTACCCCAAAGAAAAAACAAAACACAAACATCTCGTTTCAAGAAAGAATATGATAATGCAGCGGAAAATTACACAAATTTATTCGCCTATAATGCGGGGAAACCTTTGGTTAAATCTCGTAACCCCAGAGCGTTGCCTTGAAAAACCCACGGCAGCCTTTTTTCTTCCAGGTTTTTGTGAAAAACAAAAAATTTTCCAAATGATTATTTTCATTCACGTTCGTCCGCAGGTGGCAGGGTTATGCGTGGCGATTTTTCTCCCTAAGTCCTCCGTGTCGGGGGAACAAGACCTCCCCAGCGATGCCGCTTCGAGGCCGGGAAAGTCCTAAAGGACCTTTTACGGGGGGGATTTTTGCCAAAAAAAGAGAAGGAGGGAAAGACGGTCGTCACAAAAGGGGGGGCGGAGGGAAGGTCCGCAACCCCTCCGCGCCCTCCACAACCCCTCGAAAACCTCGAGACCCCCTTTCCCCGAAAGGGGTCGGAAAGGAGGGTCATTCGCCCACCAACCCCAAAGCGAACCAAAGTCGGGGAGTTCGAGGGACCCCTCAAGTATCTGTCCCAATGGAGAAATTTTCCGGAGCTGTACTTCGCGGCACAAAAAAGTGTCGGGGGTCCTTCGAGGGTATATCTGGCGCATGGAGCGCGATCCAGACGTCCAGAAATGTCCACGGAGGTTCGCAGTGGGCGACGCGGAGGGTGCGTTGGTGACTCTGCGGCCCCCATTGTCCGTCTCAAAGGCGGGGGGATCCCCCCCTTATTCACATTTTTAAATTTGAATAACGTAAACACTTTTGGGGGTTTTTGGAAAACGTCTCTTTCCCTTTTGAAATCAAGTGGTCAAGACCATTAGCTTTGTGGAAAGATACGAAGATTCGGTCCCCCTCCCCTTTAATAGGTCCCTGACCAGCAATTGCTCCATGGGGCCAGGGACCCGGAATCGCGCCCCAAACGCGTTGTCACGACAGGGGGTCCAAAAATGTAGCAACAACGAGAGCCCCCAAGTCGAGGGGGGGTTCAGGCCGACCAGACCCCGGGACTGCGTCCGCTCAAGCCCAAACCCACGTTGGCGGCCTCTCCACGCCAGAGGGACCTCCTCCCACGACTTTTAGACCCAGCATCACAACGACACTTCGGTCTACTAACAACTGCTCAAGGGGCCACGACAACAAAACAGCCCACGTGAACCCCCAGCAGGTCGAGAGGGGGAGCAAGCAGGGGAACCCCCAAAAACTCAAGAAACCCTCAGTCGGGAAATTTACGCCCACGACAACCTTTTTCACAACAGCGCAGAAAACCAGGGCTTTCACGGCCAGTACTGCCAGACCCAAACTCAAAAATTTTGAAGATATATCTGCCGAAGATGAGGAATTTTATTTTGGTGAAAATGTACAGGATCACAGCACCAAAACGACCAAACCAACCTTCATTGTGTCGAACGAGTCCCTCCCAAACTCCTACTCCTCCTCCTTCAAACCATCCTCTGTCATCTGCAGGGGGGCCCAAAGATCAACGAGGCGCCACACTCCCCGTCTCTTTTCCTTTGCCCCTTAATCCGCGCCAAGCCCGTTACATGAAGGTGATGTCTTTCGCCGGGCACAAAGACCCGCCCAAAACCCTTCCCCCTCCACTTTTGACCTCCATTGGCACGACCTTTTACCCAAATTTTTTGGTCAAGCCCAAAATTTCCCGTTGTGCAAAAACCCTTTTTCCCCACGTCACCACCCCACCGGAACCTCTTCGCACGCCCTTTCCCCTGGTGGGTTCATTTGTATCCCCAGACCTTTAGTCACCTCCCCAATTCTTTTTTTCTTTCCCCCAGACCCTCAGTACACCCCCCCGTTCTTTTATTTTTTCCCTTTTGGCTTTAATCACTTCCCCCACGTTTTGTTTCTTCTCCAAAAAATTATTCGTATCTTCCAGACCCTTAGTTATTTCCCCTATGGTTTTGTTTTTTTCCCAAGACCTTAATTCGTCCCCCGCTTCTTTATTCTTCCCTAAGACCCCAGAACGTCCCCTAATTTGGTTTATCTCCTAGACCCCAGTTTCTCTTTAACACCCTTTTGGTTTTCCTAGACGACAGTAAAATGCTCCAATCCTTTTGTTTCCCCCCTATTCCCTTTGATTTTCACCCCTACCTTTTCCCCTCCCCCAAATTCTTTTTTTTCTTCTCCCAAACCACATACCTCTCCTCGTTTTTCTTTTTCCCCTCCAATTCCTTTGGTTTCATTCCCAGACCTTTTTTTCATCTGCTCAAACCCAGGTCACGTCGCCCCAAACCCTTTGTTACCCCGTACGCCATCAATCCCCAACCTTTATTTTTCTCCCCCCGCGACCCACTGCCAGACCCACCCAATCAAACTCTTTCGCCACACCTCTGTCCCTTTGTTTCGTCATTTAAACCAGTCTGGCACTCCCCTAATACCGGGGGATTCCTTTAAATTTTGGACAACCTAGTTTGTACTTTTACCTTGGACATCTCCCAAAAATCTTCCAAACTTCCCCCCAAATCCTTTTGTTTCAAACCTCAAGGGGTTTTTTTACACCATCTTAAATTTTCCGTCGTCTCCTTTTTTTTCCCCCCACCAGCCAATTGTGACATCCTTCGGCCTGCTGACTTCCCCCCGTTTTGCCGTCACTTTGCTCAGCCCGTTTTTCACTTTTCCTCGCCCGTTGTCACTACTTTCGATCCAACGCCCCCCTCGGACTTCGCAAGCTTCTGTTCAGCCCCTTTTTGACAACCAACCACAGTGGGATCACCAAATCCCCGCAAGAAATTCTATTTAAGCCCAGTTTAAAATTCCCCGTTCCATAAGATCCCCTTTAGAGGATTTTTATTCCAGTCCTTCCCTCCCGGATTTCTCCAAGGGCCCGCAATCCAGCTTGGTGTTCAGAAGAACAATTAGAAAAGAATTCAGAAAATACCCCCACATCTTTTCCCCCACGGAAAAACCCTCTCGAGTATCCCCTTTCTCCCATCCCCTCTCCAGTACCAATTCCTTTTTTAGCTTTCCCCCAAACAGCTTTCCGGCTGAATTTGGTTCTGTCACCACTCACGGCCAACCTTTTCTACTACCTTCCTCCCCTGCATAACAACCCCCGGTTTGTTTTAACACCTTTTCCATCAAAATTAAGTTAGATCCCCCATCCCCCACAACTTTCAGCCCCAAAGGGCCTTTTCCCCCCCCCCGACCTTCACTTAACCCCGCCAAGCCATCTAGCTTTTCAGCCCGCACTGACGCTCAGTCAATCTCCACCGAACGTCCAAATCTTCCCTTTTCGACTTTCACGGCCTGACACATTCCCTTTCTTAAAGTATCACCACAAGGTGAATTTAAACACTCAGAGTTTTAGGTTAAAACAGCCACAGCCAACGACCTTAGAGGTCCTTTTTACAGTTCTTTTCCACCTGGGGATCTTCCACACCCCCCTTCCAAGAAACACAAAAGTTCAAAGACTAACTCTCCCAGTCTCCCCGTCTTTTAGACCGACAACGTTCACATCACCCCCGGGCCCAAGCGAGCATCACTTTCACCTCCGTCAGATCTTTTGTACCCACATTCCAGGGGATCCTCGCAGTTTCCGGTCCACAACTACTTTTCCCCCCTCCTTTCTGCCTTTTACCTCACAGATGACACAGAAAAACTCCGAAATGGCACCCGGGAAATCACCCCCCGCCCCCAATCATTGAATTTGGGGGGTTGTTCCCCGAAAATTCCAAGGCAAATGATCAACTGTAAAACCATCAGAGATCTTAACACCCCCTCCCCCGCTCCCATCATTTATTTGGGGAAAAGAATGTTTAACCTTTGCCTCCAATTTACAACTAGCCCCCCTACCACCGACCTGTTTCCCCAGCCCCACCTCAAAGCCCGCAGTTACAAAGGGTTTAACCTTCAGAAAAAATCCAAGGACCTTTTTTAAAACTGCCGACCACACAAACAATAAGGCTCCAACTTCTTCTGAATAGTTTCAGTCGCGTCTCCTCCCCCCAGCGACTGTAACAACTGGACTCCCACGGACCCCCAGACGACCGGCACAACCCCACAACCCAAGACCATTCCTTTAGCAGTCCTGTCCGACACAAGGCCCACCCCTATTTCAACATCGCCAAACCCAAAAGAAAACAATAGCTTTTACGGGTAAACAGAACGAGCCCCGAAAAGCAGTTCTTTTCCCCCGCTCCCCGGCGCAGACTGTTTTACCCCCAAGGGAACACAGCTTTCCCCCCTTCACCCACGAGCGCCCGTAGGAGTAAAAGCACAAGCCCAAAAAGGGTTTAAAGGGCCTGGGCGCACGCAGGGAAGCGTTCATATTTGTGCGAAACGGCCAGAGGAATACCCGGTAGTATGGGCGTAGTGCTCACAACTTTTCGGTTTGATGTTGCAATTGGACGTGCGATGCGGCGTGAGCTGAATTTGTTTCAGTGCCCGGGTTATTGGGTCACGGGGTCAAGGTTGCCTCGGAGGCGCTGTCGGTGGGGGACAAGTTGGCTTTGGGAAATTTTGCTTTTATTTTTCCAATGGAAAAAATACAAAAGGGGTGAGTTGAATGTCACCTAGAAAGGGGAAAAAAGGTGATAAAGAAAAGAATAAAATAAAAATGAACAACAAGATTTTGAGGGACAAAGGGAAAAGATGAAAATAAGCGAAAAAAAGTTTGAGCCCAAAAAAAAAACAAACAAACAAAAGGAAAACAAAAGACGAAGCGTAAAGAGACGAAGTGTAAAATAGAAGGACCCCCCCACCCCCCCCCCCGGGGCTTATCCCTCAGGAAGGCCAGCAGCTCCGGCGAACATCATCCAACGGTGTCACGTCGTTTGCCATCTCGAACGTTCTTTAAGTGTTTTAGTCAAATAATGCGGGAAAAGGGGGACGGGGGGCGCATGTTTTCCGTCGCACGTAAAAGGGGGAACGCGCTGTTTGATCCCGCCCCCCGGGTTTCCCAACCCGCCCGGGATTCCCGGTTTTTGGAAAAGGAGTTTCACATATGAAGTATATTTTGTATGAAATAAATTTGAAAAAAAATAAATAAATAGCGGGTTTTTAGAAAAAAAATGTTAGTAAATTTTCCCAATTGCCAGGGACAACATATGGGGACAAACACAGGAAAAGCACAAAAAAAAAGATTTCGATAAAAAAAAGAGAGTTAAAGGTAGAGGGGGAGACAGAGATAGATATAGGAATAATAAATAAAATTAAAATATATATATATATAATAAAATTATATATATATTTTATAATATCTATTAAAAATATACATATATATACATACATGTATATAAAAATATAATATTTATATAAAATATTATATATTATTATATATTATATATATATAATATATACACACACACACACACACACACACACACACACACACACAAAACACAAAACACACACACATACATACATCCCTCCCTATGTGGGTATATGAATAAAAATATATATATATATATATTATATATATATATATATATATATATATATTATATATATATAATATATATATGTATGTACATGTATACATATATATCCCTATATACATTATGTGTGTGTGTGTGTAGTATGAATGAAACCCACACAAAACACACACAAACACACACACACACACACACACCACCCCAACACACACACACACACACACACACACAACAAAATTTTTTTTATATATATTTAAAGAAGAGAGAAAAGAGCAGAGAGCGGGGAAGGAGAGAGAGAGAGAGAGAGAGAGGGGGAGAGGAGTTTGAGAAGGAAAAAGGAGAGAGAGAGAGAGAGTTTACAGACAGATAGAGGCAAAAAAAGAGAGATATACAGACAGATAAACGGGACAGACACATATAGAACCAAAAAAAGATGTAGACAGATAGAGAAAGAGAGGGGTTTCCCAAAGGGTTAACTTTTAAAAAAGGAAAAAGAAACGGGGAAAAACACATGAACTAAAAACCCAACATGTAAACCCCTGACCAACCTGGGCCCCCGTGTCCTTGGACGAAAAGTTTGTTAATTTATGCAAGAAAGGTCAATGCCATTTTTAAAGTATGCATACTGTACAGTTAAAATAATATGGCTTCAGGATAATCTTAGCAAAAGGAAGAATTTCAATGTGTTAGTTGGAATATTAGGGTGATGAGGATGCAATTACCCATCTATCTATAATACACAAAACACACATATATGCAGTAATATCCCAAAATTTTATATAAAATTAAAATATTTTATATATAATTAATTATATATATATATATATTATGTAATATATATATTTATATAAAATTATATACTAAAATATTTTAAAAAATAATATATTTTATAAAATATTTTATAATATACATATTACACACACACACACACACACCATACATGTATTATTTATTTAAAACACACACCCCAAAACACACCACACCATTTTTAATATATAAAATATATATATTATATATATATTTTAATATAATATATATATATATATATTTTTGGGATATATATTATAATATATATAATATATAAAATATATATATATATATATATATATATATAATAGTTTTTGTGGTATGTAGAGTACACACACACACACACACACACACACACACCACACACACACACAAAACACACAAAAAAACACCCCAAAAAACCCACACCCCACCCACACACAACACACACACACACACACACACCCACACACACAACACACCCCCCCCCCCCCCCCCCCCCCCCCCCCCCCCCCTTCCCTAAAACCACACACCCACCCCCCCCAAAAAACCCTCCCCCACACCACCACATACACACCCCACACACAAAATCCTACACACAACAAAACATACCCCACCCCACACCCCACACACACACACACACACCAACACAAAACACACACACCCAACACACACAAACATATATATAAAATATATTTTAAAATTAAAATTTTAATATATATTTTATATATAAAAATATATTAATAATGTACTGTAAGCCCCAAAATCTAGCTAAAGGGGCCACGTTTTGTATCGCAAAAAGAGGGGGCCCGGAGGGTTTAGGGGGCCAAGTATGAGAGAAAAAGGCCCCCGTTCACTCCCGTGAGAGGGGGAGAGAGAGAGAGAGAGAAAAGGTTGAGAGAGAGAGGAGAGAGACGAGAAAAGGAGAGAGAGAGAGGGGAGTGAGAGAGGAGAGAGAGGAGAGAGGGGCCCAAAAGGGTTTATGGTAAAATTTCCCAAAAGTCCTGTGGGAAATAGACGCTTTTGTTTCCCACAGAAATTATTTACCAGACAGTGCGGGGATCCTTGTGATGCAAAAAAATAAGCAGATAGTAGGGGGAAGAAAAAGAGATAAGATCAGTATTAGTCATAGTGGTAGGGGCGGGAGTATTTGGTTAGAAACCGGTAGAAAGAGTAGTAGTAGTCGTAGGGGGAGAAGCGGGGAGCAGTATTTATTTATTTGGAGGGGGCCGGGGAAGTAGTAGTAGTGGGTGGTAGAAGGAGTAGTGTGGGAAGTGGTAATAAGAGGAGTAGTAGTAGTGGTAGAGGGGGGGGGTATTTAGTAGTGGCAAAAGGGCGGGAAGTAGTAGTAGTGGTGGTACAAGCGGGAGTGGGGAGTAGGGGTATAAGCAGGAATAGTAGTAGTATTTGTTAAAACCCAGTGAGTAGTATTTGTAGAAGCAGGAGTAGTGGGTAGGGGTTTTAAGCAGGAATAGTAGTAGAAAGTGGTAAAAGCAGGAGGGGGTAGAGAGGGAGAAGCGGAGTAGAGTATTTAGTGGTGGGAAGCGGGGAGAAAGTAGTAGTAGGGGGAGAAGCTGGAGTATTAGAGTAGGGGTTAGAAGAAAAAATAGTGGGTAGTGGTAGAAGCAGGAGAAAGGAGTAGTGGGTGAAGCTGGAGTAGTAGTAGTAGGGGTAGAAGCGGGGAGTAGAAAGTAGTGGTGGGAAGCCGAGTAGTATTTAGTAGTCGTAGAAGGGGAGTAGTGGGTAGTAGTGGTAGAGCAGGGTAGTAGTATTTGTGGGTAGAAGGGGAAAGGTAGTAGTTTTGTAAAAAGCAGGAATAGTAGTAGTTGTTAGAAGGGGAAATAGTGTTTTGGGTTAGGAGCAGGGGGAAAAGTGAAAAAAAAAAAAGAAATATAGGAAAAACAAAATGAAATGATTAAAAAAACTATAGGGTCCAGCCCCAAATTTACAAACCTAGGCAAGTAACAAAGGGGGGGCTGGTAAACCTGTGTCAAAAGGAGAGGAGGTATACCCCCCCGGAAAAGGCACAAAATTCCATTTGGGGACAGGGTTTTTTGTCTTTGGGGCCGTGAGCTGTATGTACTCGGGGACGCCCCACAAAATAAACGAACCTTTTCTAAAAATAAATTACAAAAAATTTACAAATCAAACAAAATAG
Organism: Penaeus monodon; assembly: GCF_015228065.2. Classification (NCBI taxonomy): domain Eukaryota; kingdom Metazoa; phylum Arthropoda; class Malacostraca; order Decapoda; family Penaeidae; genus Penaeus; species Penaeus monodon. The sequence goes on along the minus strand of NW_023660172.1, from coordinate 9,096 downwards.
TGTTAAAAACTTTGGGGCAAAAAACATACACTTAAAAAAAACAAAAAAAACACATAAGGATAAAAAAAACGCAAAATAAATAAAGTCAAAATTTTAAAAACAAAGGGAAAAAAAAAGTACAAGACAAATATATAAACGATGAAAAAAGCATTCAAAACGCATAAAAAAAGATTTTAGAAAAAAAATACACAACACCCCACACAATGACTTTCCCGAAAATGAGGTATGTCACACACCCCGAAAAAAAAAAAAACCCACAATAAAGTGACACTAAAAATCAAGATAAAACAAAAAAAAAAAAAAAAAAAAGGAAAAAAAAAAAAAAAATAATAACAAAAGCAGAAAAATGGTAGGAATTAACACAAGACAAAAAATTAAAAAAAATTTTTAAAAGGGAGAGCAATGGAAAATTTGGGAACCCGAATAACTAAAGTGCAAGTGGGCCCCTGGAGTGTGTCGCCCTCATCTCTGGTCGGACCACAAATCCGCAAAAATATATTTATATAATAGATATATATATATATAAAATATATATAATATTATATATATATAATATATATTTTATATAATTATAAATATTTATATATTTCTATATTTTTTTTATAATAATATATATATGTATTATAAAAATATAGATATTTAAAATTAAAATATAATATATTAAAAAACATATATATAATATACAATACTACATACACACACATTCACACACACAGAAACATATAGGACAACATAAAATAGATAGTTTTAGATGAATAAGTAAAAAGATAAGTAAATACACACAATCCCTACGTTTTAAAATATAAAATATATATATATATATATAATAATATTATATATATATTAAATATAATATATATACACACACCCCAAAACACACACAACACACAACCCCCACACACACACACACCCCACATATATATACACCCCCACACACCCCACACACACCCCCCACACACACACACACACCCACACACACCACACACCCACACCCCAAAATACAAAACACACAAAACACACACAAAAAATACATATAAAATATATAATTATATATTATTTTATATATTATATATATATCTATATATAAATATATATATATATATATATAAAATATGCGCCCCGCGTGGTTTTGGGGGTGTGTGCGTGTGTGGGGGTGGGGGTTTTGTGCGTGTATGGGGGTATATATATATTTTTAAAATATATATATATTAAAAATTTTATATATTTATATAAAATATTTCATATTTTTTTAATATATATATATATGGATATATTATATAAAATATATATAGTTTTATTATATATTTATTTATATATAATTTTACAATATAATTACATTAATACATACCCCCACACATTCCCCAAAACACAGAAAACATATATGTACAACATATAAATAGATAGATTGAGAAAAAATAAAATAAAAGATAGTAATTTTTATATAACACACACATACTACGTACCTATATAAAATATATAAATATAATAAAATATATATATATAAAATATATATATATTTTAACACACACACACACCCCCCCACACACACACACACACACAACACACACACACAAAATTTATACACAACACAACACA